>NC_140232.1:5704136-5859136 GCF_951802725.1 Rutilus rutilus
ATCATTTTATAGTGAAAATTAAAACTCCTCTCAGAGTTGAAATATAAACATGAAATTTGAATTCAGAGTTGAATTCAGGTGCTCCTCACATGAGGTGTGTGTGTGTGTGTGTGTGTGATAGATGCCCTGACTGTAGTGGGGTCAGACAGGGATCATGATCTGCAGAGGCGGAACATTATCTCCTCATGTTCTCAGGTTCAGAGGCCCAAAGGTCACATGGCCTCATAATGCTGGGTCACTTTACTCCATTTCTAACACTCAATTAGAGAGAACCTAACATCTTCACACACACACACACACACACACACACCACACAATGAGTCATATGCACACTTGATTTTCTCTCTCACACACACACACACACACACACACACACACACACACACACACACACACACACACACACACACACACACACACACACACACACCTCTATCTCACAATCAGCACTTTATATCACTTTCACCTAGTTATGCAAAAATCTTCACTGAACAAAAGCTTACCTTTTGGATATCTCACCCAAAAAATGAAAGATATTTTGAAGAATGATTCAACTGTTTTTGTCCATATAATGAAAGTCAGTGGGGTCCAAAAAATATGACACTGGACTGCTGAGGCATTTTCTATATATCTTCTGTTGTGTTCTGCAGAAATAGGAAGGTTATACAGGTTTGGAAATACATGAAGGCGAAATGTGAATAAAGTACACTTTAGCATTGCTTGTTACGGAAATAATATACTTAAGTACAACTTAAGTATGTCTGTATTTTCTTTGGTTAAGGATGGTTTAATATGGTTAAAGTGTACTGTCAAATGAAAGGTATTTATGATAAACTCAAATATTACTTTAATGTCATTTTTATTGAAACGTGTGTGTCTGAAGGCTCACTAAAATTAAAACTTTAAATTAGCCATTGGTCAGCAAGGTGCAGGCAGATGATGAAGAAGCAGAAGATGATGATTCAAGACGTCTTGAATCAGACACAACTAACACAGATGCTAACGTGAACGAGACCGGACACACACTGAGTGAAGGTGACGAACTTAAACACACATGCTGATGAATTTAATGACAAACTACTGCGATGAATGAACGAACAAGGGAAACGTGACTGAAGAGAAACAAACTAAAAGTCCATGAAAGTGAAACTAACTGAACATAAACGTGACACCGTTATTAAAAAGTACACTTAAGTGGCCTATTTCATTCATGTTTCAGTCATGTTTTACTGAAAATGATTTAAGGGAATTATTATTATTTTTTTTTACTTCATCAGAATGCCTGGTGTGAAACTCTGTAAAGGTTTTGGCACTTGCAGTGTGAAAACACACACACACAAAAAATATATATATTTGTCTAGGAAAAAAATAGAAATTTTATTAGAAATGAATGGGAGACTAATTTAATTTAGTGGAAGCGTTTGTTACTCCGCCCAAACATATTCTTACTGAAAGACACACAGCTTGTTTAGATTTATGGCTTTGATTTTCTCACATTTTTAGAGTAAATTTCATATAAAATAGTCTTTTTGTGCATTTTTCATAATTATAAACTTCTATGACCTTTTTTTGTTTCACTTTTGTAACTTTTTTCAGCAACAATCTGTCTTTACATAGAGACGAAACTGAAGTCTGTGCGCTAAAGCATTCATTTTGAAATAAACATTCAGTATAAGTGCACTTCTTTTTCACACGGGTAAATGGGGATCATTTTAGGTGAACTCTTCCTTTAAGTGCGTAGTATCCTATTTTGTGGGTCTCAAGTTTAATTCCTAGGGTACAGACTTGCTGAAGTCTATATACCTTGAAATTGCTTTGGATTCAAGCATGTGGAAAAACGGCTAAATCTAATGTCGACTGGTACACTGGTTGTTCATAGACAGTGTCTGGTGAGCCATAAAGTGGCCACAACCAGCGGGGGAAGCGACTATGACATTTTCCTTTAAAATCACACTTGCATACTCTCACACCCACTTGCATTCAAACATACAAACAAGTGTACACACACTCACATTGATGTTTCCAGGATGTGGTGCTCTGCTGTGTGCATGGACGGGGTTTCCCTTCTCACCACGACTGCATTTCCGCCAGTGCACTCTGATAGAGGAAGAAATGTAGATATTAAACGGGTATTGTGGCTGATCTGCTTTTGTTCTACAACTTATTTTTAATTGGCTGGAGGCTCAAAGTACATTATTTATTTAATAAATCTCTCAATTACTCATAGACTTCATCTAGTTTTACAAAGATATCACCCGTTGCAATTCAAGCAATTAAAGATCCTCCAAATGCAGAACTTTACATTTTTCAGTCTTGGACGCAGTTCGTTGGCGCTTTATTCCAAATTGTGATTTCACATTTGCTTTTAGGAATGTGATTATTGCCGGATTTGGAGAAGTGATATTGTCATAGCAGCCGGAGTTACGTCTGGTATTTATCTGGTTGTCCTGCCAAAACGCTCTCTCTCATGTTGCCACCTCCAGCACTGTGACAGGCTGTGTGTTTTATTTCGAGATGAGACGCTTGCAGTGATTCACAGCCCACCAAGGCCCTGAGACACGTGCGCCATTGCAAGATTCTCCGTTAAACACGTTCGTTTACCGTTTGTAACAACTACATTGAAATGTTTAGCCCGAGTGGCTCAGTCGCAGAAAACCTGTGATAAGTGCCGACAGGAATTAAAGGCACACATGATACAGGCATCCGTATAAAGGCCATTATAATGCCAAACAACTTTTCTCTATGATGTTTCTTTATTTATAAATATGTATCTATCTATTTATTTATTTATAGGAAATATGAAACAAATAAAAAGTAATAACAATACTAATGTTTGTCTTGATTGATTGATTTATGTACAGCAAAAAGGAAACCAATAAAAAGCAATAACAACAAAAAATGTATTGATTTATTTATGTACAGCAAAAAAGAAACAAAAAACAGTAACAACAACAATAATAATAATTAAAGCTGCAAGCAGCATTTATCGGGGTTCAAGCTATTAAGGCCTTTAAGGGTTTTTAAGCACAAAAGCATCAAAAGTTATCAGGTTTTATTTAGCAAGCATGTAACCACTGACATAATAGATGGAAAAGACCATTTACAGCCAATACAGGTAATGTACCATAGGAAATATATGGTTTTAAAGCTTTTTAACAGTTAATGCGCCACCTATGGTCCGATCTCCATAAAATTTGGCATGCTTGTTAATGATGTTATGTCACATATGCTCACCAATTTTCGTGAAGTTCTGAGTTTTCATTTAGGATTTATAGGATTTTGAATGTATTTTGCCACGCCCATTTTATAAATGACCCTATTACAGCCATCCAAATGCAAAAGTTCAACTTTTTTTCGATAATTATTGATCTAGAGAGTCCAGAGAATTGTCCTAGACTGGTTTGGTTCCGATCGGGCAAAAAACCTAGGACTAGTTCGCAAAAGTAGGTTTTTAACATGTTTACGAATATTTAATGAACGGTTTGATTTACAGCAATGGTTCTTGAGGCAAAGTTGTTCAGCATGAGCAGATCTATCAAATGATATGCATATTGTGTGGATGAGTGTAACACCACGTGATTACAGAGCCATAAAACTCGTTAGCGCCAACTAGTGGCCGATTTCTTTCAAAATTCTTACAGACCTCTAGGGCCATGAGATGAACATGCCCATCGAGTTTCGTTCCGATCGGCCTCCGTTAACCTTGTCTAATAGGTGCTCAACTTTATTGGCCAATGGCGGCCATGTTTTTTGAGATACACCAATGTCCTCATAGACATACATGGCACCTTGGACCAAGACACTGCATACCAATTTTCAAGTCAATCGGACTAATGGTCAGGTGGTTATAGCCCTTTTCATGTTTTTTTCATGTTATAGCGCCACCTAGTGCTCAATCGTCGCGATTTTTTTACCGTGACCCCAGACTGAACCCATACACATGTGTACCGAGTTTGGTTAAGCTATCTCATTTACTTTTTGAGTTATATCCATTTTAGTAAAATAGGCTCCGCCCACAACGTTCATTTTATGCCCCCTAGCGACCATGAATCGAAATTTCGACTTTTTTTCGTTAATTATTGATCTTCAGACTCCAGAGAACATTTCTGCACTGGTTTGGTTCCGATCGGACAAAAAACCTAGGACTAGTTAGCAAAAGTAGGTTTTTGACAAAATTCAAAATGGCGGAAAATCTATCATGACGGAAATGAAATCGGAGATATACGTTTTGTTCGTCAGGCGTCCAGCTTTCCAATGATATAAGACACTTGAGTCTACGACATACGGTCTAGGAGTTATGAGCAGTTTCGCGCTTTTGGTCGCTATAGCGCCACCTATGGGCCAATCGGGGTCATAATCTCTGAACCTCTCCTCGATTTTTGTACTACCATCTGGCAAAGTTTCAATGCTCTAGCCCTTACGGTTTGGGCTGCACGATGCGTTTTACGGCAGAAGAATAATAATAATAATAATAATTAAAGCTGCAAGCAGCATTTATCGGGGTTCAAGCAGTTAAGGCCTTTAAGCACAAAAGCATCAAAAGTGATTAAGTTTTATTTAGCAAGCATGTAACTACTGACATAATAGATGGAAAAGACCATTTACAGGAAATACCATAGGAAATATATGGTTTTAAAGCTTTTTAGCAGTTATAGCGCCACCTATGGTCCGATCTCCATAAAAATTGGCATGCTTGTTAATGATGTTATGTCACATATGCTCACCAATTTTTGTGAAGTTCTGAGTTTTCATTTAGGATTTATAGGCTTTTTAGTGTTTTTTTGCCACGCCCCTTTTCTAAATGACCCTATTACAGCCATCTACATGCAAAAGTTCAACTTTTTTTTGATAATTATTGATCTAGAGTGTCCAGAGAATTGTCCTAGACTGGTCTGGTTTCGATCGGGCGAAAAACCTAGGACTAGTTTGCAAAAGTAGGTTTTTAACATAATTACGAATATTTAATAAACGGTTTAATTGACAGCATTAGTTCTTGAGGCAAAGTTGTTCAGCATGAGCAGATCTATCAGTTGATATGTATTTTGTGACGATAAGTGTAACACCACGTGATTACAGAGCCATAAAACTCGTTAGCGCCAACTAGTGGCCGATTTCTTTCAAAACTCTTACAGACCTCTAGGGCCATGAGTCGAACATGCCCATCGAGTTTCGTTCCGATCGGCCTCCGTTAACCTTGTCTAATAGGTGCTCAAATTTCATTGGTCGATGGCGGCCATGTTTTTCGAGATACGCCAATGTCCTCATAGACATACATGGCACCTTGGACCAAGACACTGCATACCAATTTTCAAGTCAATCGGACTAACGGTCATGTGGTCATAGCCGTTTTCATGTTTTTTTCATGTTATAGCGCCACCTAGTGATCAATCGTCGCGATTTTTTTACTGTGACCCCAGATTGAACTCATACACATGTGCACCAAGTTTGGTGAAGATATCTAATTTCATTCTCGAGTTATAGCCATTTTAGTAAAATAGGCTCCTCCTACAACATTAATTTATCACCCCCTGGCGATCAGGAATCGAAATTTCAACTTTTTTTCGATAATTATTGATATTCAGACTCCAGAGAACATTTCTGCACTGTTTTGGATCCGATTGGACAAAAAACCTAGGACTAGTTTGCAAAAGTAGGTTTTTAACTAAATTCAAAATGGCGGACAATTTACATACCGGAAATGAAATCGGAGATATACGTTTTGACCTTCAGGTGTCCAGCTTTCCAGTGATATAAGACACTTGAGTCTACGTCATACGGTCTAGGAGTTATGAGCAGTTTCGCGCTTTTGGTTGCTATAGCGCCACCTATGGGCCAATTGGGGTCATATTCTCTGAACCTCTCCTCGATTTTTGTACTACCATCTGGCAAAGTTTCAAAGCTCCAGCTCTTACGGTTTGGGCTGCACGATGAGTTTTACGGCAGAAGAAAAATAATAATAATAATAATAATAATAATAATAATAATAATAATAAAAATCAGTACAATTACAATAGGGTTTCAGCACTTCGTGCTTGAACCCCTAATTAAAGCTGCAAGCAGCATTTATCGGGGTTCAAGCATTTAAGGCCTTTAAGCACATAAGCATTTAAGACATTAAGTTTTATTTAGAAAGCTTTTAACCACTGAAATAATAGATGGAAAAGTCCATTTACAGCCAATACAGGCAATTTACCATAGGAAATATATGGTTTTCAAACCATTTTAACAGTTATAGCGCCACCTATGGTCCGATCAACATGAAATTTGGCATGCTTGTTTAGAATATTATGGCACATATGCTCACCAATTTTCGTGAAGTTCTGAGTTTTCGTTTAGGATTTATAAGCTTTTGAGTGCATTTTGCCACGCCCATTTTCTTTATGACCCAATTATAGCCATACGAAAAATTCAAAAGTTCATTTTTTTTTCAATAATTATTGATCTAGAGAGTCCAGAGAATTGTCCTAGACTGGTCTGGTTCCGATCGGGCGAAAAACCAGGGACTAGTTCGCAAAAGTAGGTTTTTAACATATTCGCGAATAATTAATGAACGATTTGATTGACAGCTATGGTTCTTGAGGCAATGTTGTTCAGCATGAGCAGATCTATCAAATGATATGCATTTTGTGACAATAAGTGTAACACCACGTGATTACAGAGCCGTAAAACTCGTTAGCGCCAACTAGTGGCCGATTTCTTTCAAAATTCTTACAGACCTCTAGGGCTATGAGTTGAACATGCCCATCGAGTTTCGTTCCGATCGGCCTCCGTTAACCTTGTCTAATAGGTGCTCAAACTTCATTGGCCGATGGCGGCCATGTTTTTTGAGATACAC
Organism: Rutilus rutilus; assembly: GCF_951802725.1. NCBI lineage: Eukaryota > Metazoa > Chordata > Actinopteri > Cypriniformes > Leuciscidae > Rutilus > Rutilus rutilus. Next base: position 5,710,972 of record NC_140232.1, read on the forward strand.
CAATGTCCTCATAGACATATATGACACCTTGGGCCAAGACACTGCATACCAATTTTCAAGTCAATCGGACTAACGGTCAGGTGGTTAAAGCCTGTTTTATGTTTTTTTCAAGTTATAGCGCCACCATGTGGCCAATCGCCGCGTTTTTTTTACTGTGACCTCAGATTGACCTCTTACACATGTGTACCGAGTTTGGTGAAGATACCTCATTTACTTCTGGAGTTATAGCCATTTTAGTAAAATAGGCCCCTCCCACAACGTACGTTTTGGCGCCCCTTAGCGTCCGTGAATCGAAATTTCAACTTTTTTTCGATAATTATTGATATTCAGACTCCAGAGAACATTTCTGTACTGGTTTGGTTCCGATCGGGCGAAAAACCTAGGACTAGTTCGCAAAAGTAGGTTTTTGGCAAAATTCAAAATGGCGGAAAATCTATCATGGCGGAAATGAAATCGGAGATATACGTTTTGTTCGTCAGGCATCCAGCTTCCCAATGATATAAGACACTTGAGTCTACGACATACGGTCTAGGAGTTCTGAGCAGTTTCGCGCTTTTGGTTGCTGTAGCGCCACCTATGGGCCGATTTGGCTAAGTCCGTGTATCTGAGTAGCGAGCAATACTACTACCATTTGACCAAGTATCACGTCTCTAGGCCTTACGGTTTTGGCTGCACGATGCGTTTTAGGGAAGAATAATAATAATAATTAAAGCTGCAAGCAGCATTTATCGGGGTTCAAGCATTTAAGGCCTTTAAGCACATAAGCATTTAAGACATTAAGTTTTATTTAGAAAGCTTTTAAACACTGAAATAATAGATGGAAAAGTCCATTTACAGCCAATACAGGCAATTTACCATAGGAAATATATAGTTTTCAAACCTTTTTAACAGTTATAGCGCCAGCTATGGTCCGATCAACATGAAATTTGGCATGCTTGTTTAGAATATTATGGCACATATGCTCACCAATTTTCGTGAAGTTCTGAGTTTTCGTTTAGAATTTATAAGCTTTTGAGTACATTTTGCCACACCCATTTTCATTATGACCCAATTATAGCCATACGAAAAATTCAAAAGTTCAACTTTTTTTCGATAATTATTGATCAGGAGAGTCCAGAGAATTTTCCTAGACTGGTCTGGTTCCGATCGGGCGAAAAACCAGGGACTAGTTCGCAAAAGTAGGTTTTTAACATATTCATGAATAATTAATGAACAGTTTGATTGACAGCAATGGTTCTTGAGGCAAAGTTGTTCAGGATGAGGAGATCTATCAAATGATATGCATATTGTGTGGATATTTGTAACACCACGTGATTACAGAGCCGTAAAACTCGTTAGCGCCAACTAGTGGCCGATTTCTTTCAAAATTCTTACAGACCTCTAGGGGCTTGAGCCGAACATGCCCACTGAGTTTCGTTCTGATTGGCCTCCGTTAACCTTGTCTAATAGGTGCTCAAACTTCATTGGCCGATGGCGGCCATGTTTTTTGAGATACACCAATGTCCTCATAGACATACATGGGGCCTTGGACCAAGACACTGCATACCAATTTTCAAGTCAATCGGACTAATGGTCAGGTGGTTATAGCCTGTTTTATCTTTTTTTCATGTTATAGCGCCACCATGTGGCCAATCGCCGCGATTTTTTTACTGTTACCTCAGATTGACCTCTTACATATACGTACCGAGTTTGGTGAAGATACCTCATTTACTTCTGGAGTTATAGCTGTTTTAGTACAATAGGCTCCTCCCACAACATACATTTTGGCGCCCCTTAGCGACCGTGAATCGAAATTTCTACTTTTTTTCGATAATTATTGATATTCAGTCTCCAGAGAACATTTCTGCACTGGTTTGGTTCCGATCGGACGAAAAACCTAGGACTAGTTCGCAAAAGTAGGTTTTTAACAAAATTCAAAATGGCGGAAAAATTTGCATACCGGAAATGAAATCGGAGATATACGTTTTGTTCTTCAAGTATCCAGCTTTCCAATGATATAAGACACTTGAGTCTACGATATACGGTCTAGGAGTTATGAACAGTTTCGCGCTTTTGGTTGCTATAGCGCCACCTATGGGCCAATCGGGGTCATACTCTCTGAACCTCTCCTCGATTTTTGTACTACCATCTGGCAAAGTTTCAAGGTTCCAGCTCTTACGGTTTGGGCTGCACGATGCGTTTTAGCGGAGAAGAAAAATAATAATAAAAATCAGTACAATTACAATAGGGTTTCAGCACTTCGTGCTTGAACCCCTAATAAAAATCAGTACAATTACAATAGGGTTTCAGCACTTCGTGCTTGAACCCCTAATAATAATTTTACTGATTTATTTATGTACAGCAATAAAGACTTAAACAGTAGTAATAATAATGATGATAATAATAGTACAATAAATGTTTTATTGATTTATGTTCGGCAGCAATAATAACAAACTTTTTTATTTTTTATTTACATAAACTAATTATGAAATTATACATTTTAGGAAACTTTTTTTTTATCATGTGGCACATTTACGTGAAAGAAAGACATGAAATAATTTGCATCTTTCTATTCCTGTGTTAATTTTCTTATTGAAACAGGATGTTGGAGTGGGTCGTGTAGAAACGTTTGTCATGCAGACAGTGAGGCAGAAGCACACTTTACAGTCTCGATCACGAGCACTGAGAGGCTTTCCTGCTGTTTTCTAGGTAACTGGGATCCGCAGGCATTCGTTCAGAGGTTTGGTCTGGCTGGCCCAGTGGCTTCTCTTCAGTTTCTCACCCAAAACCACAAGGACTAAAAGAAACCCTCCAACCTGCAACTGAACTTTGACCTCTGGACTACACTCTGTGCCTAGTTCTGATATTGTATCCCATAAAACCACATTGCACATCAGTGTTATATTTAACTGATAAAAGACACGCTGTGTTGTTTCCTCATGTTTGAATTGAAACTTGTAGAAATGTGTTTTGAAGTGATATCACAGACCTTTGAATAAAAGCCATATATCATTTCAAGATTCTGAATGTGAGCAGCATGTCTATGAAATGTTGTGCATATTAATGGAAAAGAAATCGACTATCCCACAAAGTGTGTTTTGAGAACGTCTCTCACTCTCTAGTTCTGTTCCAAAACCTAGTGTGCTGCCTTGCTGCCAGCTGACTGCTTAGGGAACCGCCTTCTAAGGCATCGTAACAATGGAAGTTGTCTAAACTGGCTCCACATAGCAGAAAATATGCAGACGTTGTATCCTTAGGGGTGAAACAGCTTGTCACTGGGGCAATACCCTTAAAGGGAAAACTTTGTACCTTAGTAGAACATTAAAGCCATTGTGTTTTAAGCCAAAAGTATGACATAGCCTTTCAAAGATCTCAAATTGCTAACGTGCAGGAAAACAAGTGCTTGACACATGCGCACTGGAAAGATTCATCCTTGTCCAGTGTCTGCGTTATTTCTCTCCAAAAACTTATGAGTTATAAAAATGTATTTGTACTTGTTTAAATATTATATACATAATCTGCATTGTTCTTTTTCAGGACACTGATTCTGTGATTGGCGTTTCCTCAAAAGGACATGTGATGCCAGCTTAGAGTTTGGGTAAAACAAGGTAGCAATATGATGCCTTCAGGAGAAAAAAAACTTGCAAAAATTGTAACTTTTAAGGGATACAACAACTTGTCACTGGTACAGTACATTACAAGGACAAATGTGCACCTTATCTACCCTTTCAAAAGGGACATCTGTGTACTTTATTTACCCCTAAAAGCAGTGGCGAATCTGAGAGTACCCAACACCCATCCATCAAAGTTAGTGTTTTATTCACATTTAAACTTTGATCAGCGAACATAAACAGAAGCTCAACCGAACCTGTTTGACAAAACAACAACCGAACAAACCAATTGCAGAAGCTCAAACGAGCTGCGTAACATGAGAATGAACCTCATTGGTTCTTGCAGAAGCTCAAACATGATGCGTAACATGAGAATGAACCTCATTGGTTCTTCCAGAAGCTCAAACGTGCTGCGTAACACGAGAATGAACCTCATTGGTTCTTGCAGACGCTCAAAGGTGATGCGCAACACAAGAATGAACCTCACTGGTTCTTGCTGAAGCTCAAACGTGATGCGTAACACGAGAATGAACCTCATTGGTTCTTGCTGAAGCTCAAACGTGATGCTTAACACGAGAATGAACCTCATTGGTTCTTGCTGAAGCTCAAACATGATGCGTAACATGAGAATGAACCTCATTGGTTCTTCCAGAAGCTCAAACGTGCTGCGTAACACGAGAATGAACCTCATTGGTTCTTGCAGACGCTCAAAGGTGATGCGCAACACAAGAATGAACCTCATTGGTTCTTGCTGAAGCTCAAACGTGATGCGTAACACGAGAATGAACCTCATTGGTTCTTGCTGAAGCTCAAACATGATGCGTAACACGAGAATGAACCCCATTGGTTCTTGCAGAAGCTCAAACGTGATGCTTAACACGAGAATGAACCTCATTGGTTCTTGCTGAAGCTCAAACATGATGCGTAACACGAGAATGAACCCCATTGGTTCTTGCAGAAGCTCAAACGTGATGCTTAACACGAGAATGAACCCCATTGGTTCTTGCAGAAGCTCAAACGTGATGCTTAACACGAGAATGAACCTCATTGGTTCTTGCTGAAGCTCAAACGTGCTGCGTAACACGAGAATGAACCTCATTGGTTCTTGCTGAAGCTCAAACGTGATGCGCAACACGAGAATGAACCTCATTGGTTCTCGCACATCAAGCGAACTTCCTTGAGCTTCTGTTTACCACAACTGATGTGTGAGTTGATGAATGTTTATATGTGAATAAAAGCCTAAATTAATTCTGTTCATCAGATAAAGCGATCGAGTCTCTTCAGAAATTTTTAATCGCTCAATTCTCTTTATGAACTTTTTGTTTCAAAGTGTCAAAGTGGTAGTCTGTCAATGGAATAAATATGAATAACACTGAATAACACAGTGTTACACTGTAACATCCACCCTTAAACATCACAAAGACAAGATCAAATCCAACCACGTGTCCTACACACACACACACACACATACCCATCACAGCCTGCCTGTTTCTCCCTGAAACGGACAGTCTATTTCTCTGACTTTCTTACATAATCCACCCTCAGTTACAAACCGCCGTAGTTTAGCATTCCTGTTTGCTTGGCAGTGAGAGCAGGCCTGGACTCTTCCGGACAGCTCAACACCACACACACACACCCCAACAGTAATGCTGTTTGAGCTCTGAGGTCAGACGTGCAGTGGAGGTTTAGGCACATGATGACTTCATGCCAATATGAAGTATATGTGTACGCAGAGGATCGAGAAAAGATGGACAGAAACAGAGGTGTGAAAGTGTCTTCAGTGCTGTCACACATTAGAAAGAGTGTGTGGAAAGAGTGAAACTGGAGGCAGGAAGTACGTCAGGGGCAATAGAGGAACTGAAGGGGGAGGGGGTGGGGGGTGGGGGGTGACGGGGTGTTGAGCCACAGCTCAGCCGGAAGCCACAGTGGAACTACCACCAAAATACTCTCCGCATGTTACTTCAGGCCAGACTCAAGGGGCACAGGTTCACAGTGTGTGTGCTGTGGTTGTACGTATGCGCACGTTCACGGTTAAAGGAACTGACTTTTTATAAATGCACCTCTCAGTGTGTTTTCGGTGCAGCAGGTTTTGTCTCGCCTGAGTAACTTTTCGTTTATATTGGGCAAAGCATTTTCATAGAGCGCTATTTCTGAGCAGGCTTATGTAATAATTATAGACATGCAAAACAAAGGCAGACAATTTCACAAACAACTAGTTTAAATTTACACCAGACATTTTTTTATTAACACAGCATTTGCATATAAATATTTCAATAACGTGCAAAGATAACATCCTTTTCACTTTAGGCCACTACTATATATATGTATATGTATATATGTGTATGTATATACAGTGCCCTCCACAATTAATGGCACCCCTGGTAAATATGATCAAAACTGGCTGTAAAAAATAAATCTGCATCGTTTATCCTTTTGATCTTTCATTCAAAAAATGTGCTAAATTCTAACATTTCATTGAAGTAAAAGAATTGAAAGTGGGGGGAAATCACATTATGAAATAAATGTTTTTCTCCAAAACACATTGGCCACAATTATTGGCACCCCTAGAATTTTTTACGAGTAAAATATCTCTGAAGTATATTCCCATTAATATTTACCTTTTTAAGTAACCAGGGTGACTAGGAACATGAAACTGTCCAGCTATGACTTCGTGTTTCATAGGAGTTTAAATATGAGGAAACACAAAGGCCAAATCCCCTTAATCATCCATCACAATGAAGAGGACGTGTGTCTATACTGTCTTAATGCACGGTGAGGATGAAAGTTTGAGTGGCCAAAGACTCTTCAAGGATCACAGATGGAGAATTGCAGAGATTAGTTGAGTCTTGGGGTCAGAAAGCCAAAAAAAAAAAAAAAAACCCTACATCCTCACATGTTGTTTGGGAGGGTTTCAAGAAAAATCCTCCTCGCTCCTCCAGAAACAAACTCCAGCAAATTTAATTGTCAGACATGACTGGAACTTCAAATGGCACAGGGGTCTGTGGTCAGATGAGACTAAAAAAATAGCTTTTTGGCAGCAAACACGCTAGATGGGTTTGGTGAACACAAGGATAAAAAGTACCCCATGTGTACAATTTAATATACCGTTGGATCTTTAATGTTGTGGGCATATTTTTCTGCTGGAGGTCCTGGACTTCTTGTTCAGATACATGGCATTGTGGGTTCTATCAAATATCAACAGATAAAAAATCAAAACCTGACGCCTTCTGCTAGAAATCTTATAATGGGCCGTGGTTGGATCTTCCATCGGGACAACGATCCAAAACAAACATCAAAATCAACACAAAGATTTGTTACGGAGCACAAAATGAAGCTTCTGCCATGAGCGTCCCAGTCCCTTGACCTGATGAGTGGAGTGAACTGAAGAGAAGAAGCACAAACATGGATCTGGGAATCTGAAGGATCTGGAGAGATTCTGTATGGAGGAATGGTCTCTGATCTCTTGTCAGGTGTTCTCTAAACTCATCAGGCATTATAGGAGAAGACTCAGAGCTGGTATCTTGGCAAAAGGAGATTGCAAAAAGTATTTAATAAAAGGGTGCCAATAATTGTGGCCAACGTGTTTTGGAGAAAAACATTTATTTCATAATGTGATTTCCCACCACATTCAATTCTTTTACTTCAATGAAAGGTTAGAATTTAGCAAATTTTTTGAATGAAAGATCAAAAGGATAAACAATGCAGATTTATTTTTTACAGCCAGTTTCGATCATATTTACCAGGGGTGCCATTAATTGTGGAGGGCACTGTATGTAAGTGGCCTAAAGTGAAAAGGATGTTATCTTTGCACGCTATTGAAACTTTTTATTAAATATTAATTCAATATTTTGTGTGCATGTCGTTAAGTTGTGCCTGGAGTGTACTAATGGATGGATGGATACTAATGTTTTTCAATTGTATCTTCTGTCATGACGCAGTGAAACATGCCAAACTGTGTGGATGTGATTTTTGGCGAAGTGGTCATGGTAATCTTGAACTCATTATTCTCAGCCTATAATTTAATAAATCAGTATGTGGCAGGTATTACATATTATTAAATGCTTTTTAGTGAAAATGGCCAGATGGTAGAAGGAGCCGTCCTCTGCAACCATGCAAGGAGGATATTGTTAAAATGGCTAAATCTGGTCAATCGGTTTTGGATATTGCTCATATATGCAGGATGTAAATGTCTACAGAGTTATTTCAGAGCGCAGTGAGAGCACTACTGTGCAGAATGTAAAGTAAAAAATCCCCCAAATGTTGGACCCAAACGTGGGACCACCTCGAAACAGCTCATGAAGACCAGGATGAGAGATTCATTTTGAACTGTAAGCTAATAGCTACAAAAGGCTAGATTGACAGGTTGTGTACCAGTAAAGAAAAGAAAGAAAAACACCTAGCATTTCCCAAATAACATAATTAGCATAATTTGGATTTGAGTATGGAAGATTTGTTTCTTTTAGATTTGATTTAACAACCTATCATTGGATGGTGTCAGGTTTGTAGGAGACGACTGGAGTGTTTTAATGCCGAATGCATGCGCTATTAAACACGGCAGGGGAAACACACTGGTACTGGGGACGCACGTGTTGGAAGGATGAAAGACCAATAATTGGGAATCCTAGCCAAGTATGGAGGAACTGTTTGAAGAGCAAATGTGTATTTTACAACGTGATAACAATCCCAAAAACTCTGTGAAGGACCATGTTCAAGCTCAGCATTTTGAAGTCTTCAAGTGACTTCAAGTCCTCCAGTCCCCTGACCTCAAAGCCATTGAAAACATTACAACAATTATAAACCTAAATTTAATACATTCAATTTCTATTTGTTTTTCAGAACACTTGTAAGTCGCATGGGATCATTCTGTGACACTTTTGCGTCTTAAAAAAATAAAATAAAACCTTGCTCTGATCGTTATTCACTGCCATTATATGGATGAGCGCAAGAGGGACATTTATTTTTTTTTATTTCCTTTTGTGGTCCATAAAAGAAAGAAGGAAATACGGCATTAGAACAACACCAGGGTGAGTAAATGATGACTTAATTTTCATAATTGTCGTATTGTGCATCATGATACATCATTACAGTGCATTGTCGAGCTGTATTGTGTGAAGTCCCTAACAGCTTCAAATGTCTATAGCATGTAATCCCTCTTCGCTTCACTCCTGGGTGTGTGAGGTTGGGTCACAAAAGCTCCTCTCTAAAAAAAAAAAAAAAACAACTATTGGCTTCAGTCGAGCATGTCTCAGAGGACAGTTTGATATCAATACACCAGATGTCTGGAAAAAAGGGCCAGGATTTAAGGAAGGTACTTTGATGTGGATATGATCAATGTAAGATAGTGGTTTAATTGACCAGGCAATAGTGTCTCATCTGACACACACACACACTGTGGCACACTCTCACATGCATTCGTACTTTCACAGACAGGCAGATCATTTATCTCACATACCCCGAATGCGAGCACCACACACACACACACACACACACACACACAGGGCTCCTGCAGGTCTTTGTGCCGGTTAAGCCAGTCTTTGGTGAGTCTCACATGTCCCCTGCATGAACTCAGTAGAGCATTGATCAGTTTGTCCTGTTTGCATTTGTTTATTTTCTCAGACTTCAGTGGTCTCTCCTCCACACACACACACACACACACACACACACACACACACAACAAAAACACACTCAATTCCTCAATCTTCTAAAGGATCGGTAGCAGTGAAAGGTCAGAGATGCCGCACTAGTCAAATAAGCAAATATTTTCAGATTAATTAATATTTTTAAAGGTCAACAGGTAGTGAAAGTAGATCAGCCATGAGACATCTCTTATTGTAGAGGTTAAAGGTCAGATCATAAAGGTTAAAGGTTCTGGAAGTGATTCTTTTTTATTAATTTAGTATTTGAATACTACACATACAATGTCCCTACTTTTTGACAGATATCATAGATAGGGGACAGTTAGGGCACTTAAAGTCACCACGAAATCAAAACGATTTTTATGGAATGTTGCTGTATTTATTATTAATTATTATTATTTGATGTGCCCTCGTATTCATTGAACAAAATCGCTTCTCTTCTCTGATGATGTGTTTACTGGCGTGAGGGCGGGACAACCTGTCACTCACATGAGATCCACCAATAGCAGACCACAACCATCCAATCAATTCCCCATGAACAAAATCAAGTCCAGCCCTAAAAATTGTCTAGTTCGAGAAGCCGTTTCACTCGGATATACGTCACAATAAGGAAAATAAGGAAACTACCATAATTCCCGTTTCATGCCGACTTTAATTCTCAGAAAAGCACAATTACCAAGTAACCCTTTCATTAATAATATTGTGTAATATTTTATATATTCTACAATATACATATATTTGCTAAAAAAATTAACAAAATAAAAATTAAAGTACATGAAGAATATGATTAATATGCAACATACAAATATAATTTGGCACCAGTGAATATATTATAACGTTAAATAAACCAAGTTAAAATAAATCAAATATATATGTTAAAACTTCCATACTACAAACTGTCACACTCTCACACCACATGGACTTCGTTCTTCCTTCATTAGTCTGTTGTCACTAATCAATCATCTCGTTATCCTCTCAGTATTTAAGTTCAGTTCTGTTTGTGTGTCTTTGTCTGGTCTCGTCTATACTGTGGTTGTGTTGGATCGTGTAACTCTATGTTGGACTTAACCTGTGTGGATTATTAAAGATTACCTATTTACTCTCATCTTCATCTTCATCTTCACGTGTGTTTACACAACCTGATCGTGACACACACTATATAGAATAATTTTGATTAAATGTATATTTGGTTGCATATTGGTGCATTTTTTCTGGGATGCAGAGCAAGTTGAGGAACAAGATGTAATATGTTGAAATAAAAGGTGTGAGTGAGTTTTATGAGTGTTCAATCCTGATCCAGGAGGGCCAACGTCCTGTAGAGTTTAGCTCCAACCTGACCAAACACACATGCCTGGAAGTATTTAGGCTGAGTCCGAAATCGCCCCCTAAACCATTCACTATTCCCCACGCTAGTCCACTAATACTGTTCACTTGAAGGAGTGGATGAAAAGGAGTGAGCGAATTCGGACAGCAGTTGAGCGTGCATCGGTTGTACACTCGTTATTGCGGTGCAATATGGGATTGAAGTGCACTCAAAAACGTCCACTATGGTTTCGGACACCACTACAAATGGCTGTCCCCTCAAATAGCGCCCTATTCTGGTTTCGGGTTCAGCCCTAGTGATCCTGAAGAGCTTGATTGGCTGGTTCAGCTGTGTTTGATTAGGGTTTGAGCTAAACTCCAGGATCAGGATTAAACAAAACCTGGACTGGAGCAGACTTGGGTGAATTGGATTGACCAAGTGTTTTTGGATGGCAGGGTTTTGAAACTTGTGTTAAATTGGTAAAAACTCTAAGTTATTATATGCACCTATGTCGATTATCACAAAAAAAAAAAAAAAAAAAAAAAACATTACCAACTGAACTCATTCTTTATTTACAAGCCTCAAATGGTTTTGAATTAATAGAAACTTTGATGTCTCTCTCTCCCTCCTCCCTCTCTCTCTCTCTCTCTCTCTGTGTGTGTGTCTGTGTGTGCGCAGTTTTCCAACATTCTGACATATTACTTGCACATGAACACGTACTCAATAAGCATCAGCATCACGCGCTTATCCATAATTAACAATTATTAAAGATAATGTTGATGGACATATAGTCTTTTTTCTCCCCCATTCATTGTTTTTAAGTCTATCTTGTATTTCACACATGCTTGAACCATTGCTTTGCATGCTGTCCCATAAGCACTGTAGGCTACAGTACACACTGTCCTCAACCATCTGACAGTCCCTAAATAAGTGTTCCAGAATTTATATGAATAATCTTCCTATCAGCCCGTAGGAATAAGCCTCGGCTCTGGGACATAATAGCAGCGAGGAACAGCAACTGGAAATGCCCCTCGCTCAGCCTGGAAAGACACACAACTAATTTGATTATACACCCGTTGCTGCCTTGTATTTTTCCGCCGCATATTGAAATTAGGGAGATGAAGATCTAGGATAAGCGAACGCTTCCCCGGAATCCCTACATGCAAAATGCACGAGGGTAGTCCTTTTCAGCCTGTAACCGTTCCATGGTCAGACTCATGTCAATCACTCACTGTATACGGTGTGTTCGCTCACAATAGTTGTGGAAACAAAAACAAGAGGAGCTCGACAGGTGTTGAGCAGTTTTTCCAGTCTGGACTCCAAGGCTTCCCTTAGGAAAGTGCCCTGACAGACCACGGTTTTCCTATGCAAAGGGAATTCCCTTGTCCGTTTTGCATCCCTGAAAGAACAGTTGGGATAAGGCGCTGAGGAGATAAGTGTGGGCAATGAATGATTTTCCACCAAAGCGGCCATACGGATGTAACGGTTGGGAACATTTAGAAAGGTCAGAATTTATTTATAGTGTATTTATTAGGGTTTTTTTTTTTTTTTTTTTTTGTGATCAGCGATTTGTCACCTGACTTTAGGGTCTTTCCAGATTCATTTCAGAAGGATGAAAAAAACGTTTCTGAGGATTCTGTAAGTACAGAGTGATTTATGTTGCTTATCAGTTAAGATATTATATTTGGATATTGTTGAGGTACAGCAGCAATCGCTCCTTATATCGATCTAATAATGAAATTCCATCAAAAATAAAATTCTCTTTGGGAATTATTGTTAAAAAAGTTCAATGTGTGATTTCTACACCAAAGTCATGTAAATTAATAAAATGTTAAAGCATTTGTAAATACAAATTTCTAGTTATGCCAAGTTCTACAATATTTTAGCGTGTAGAAATTGTGAGTACAAATATAAAAAAAAAACCTATCCTTAATTTTTTATCCTGTGAATGAACTAGATTGTGTATTAAAATAACCTTCAAATAATGCTGTAGACAATGGGGGGGCTCAACACGGTTGATAAACGGCTGTGTTATGGTTATGTTTCCAAGTTTTAGCCGTATGAAAATCATTGTTTGTTTTGTATATTTTTGTTCTGCACTGCTGAATGAACACTGCCAGTCTCAGCATTGGTGCTGGTACACGTCATGGGTCCAGTCAGTGGAAATAGACTGTTTACTTCCTCTATTTTAGTCTATAAAAAGTGATATTCAAATTACTAAGTCTCCATTCTCTTTTTCAGTACTTGCTGCCATCAGGCCACTTGAAGTATGTCTGTATTTCCTCATTTGGTATGAATGACAGAGTTCTCGTTTACAAAATGAAACTTACATAAACAGATGCTGATGAAATTGTTCTAACTTTATCTTATCTAGACACAGTGCTCATGAATAGAGACTTAATTTTAGTAGCCTACAGAAAAAAAAAAAAAAAAACATCTTTCAAGAATATCAATTCATAGCCATTTGATTTAATGTGACAACGCCAGGTTTTTAAGCGTACCTTAGGCCCTGTTTACACACAGACCCTCCAATGAAGAAATCAGGACAGAAGAGACGGATTAAAACACCAGGTGTAACGGGAATGTGTCTCCCTCGTCTACTTGTGATCCGATCTACCAAAACACTTCTTAATACCAAGGCCTAAGAGACGGCCTGTAGCATTGCCAACATTCTTGGCTCATTCTTAACACATTCCCATTCTGATTGGATCAGATCATATTCATATCTAGGATATAAAGTAGGAGTTGAAGGGAGATCCCCTTAGAATCCCCTAATGACGGATCCACAGCGTCATTTTAGCAGCTCACCTACACACACTTAGCATCTCACCAACTGAGTAGAGCTTAGCCTTTGGAGTCCCCCTCGAGTGTGTGTCAGTCTCTGTGTTTATTTATTGTGGCCCCCAGAACACACAGCATGAATCAGACCCCCCTCCCACACACTCCATTTCTACTTCATTAGGCCATATCTGTCAGCTAATACTACTACACTGTTTATGTTTCCAAAGCCAAGATGGATAATTCCAGAGTTCAGAATGGAGTGTTGTTGATTTGGCAGCCGTGTGGTTGTTGGGGATTACTGGGGATGCGATGAGGTTAATTGAGGGAGTTGTTCATTGGATGAATGCGCCCAATCAATTGTCTTCATGTGGATGTGTGCATATGCCTCGAAAAGTATATAGGCACTTAAAGGGATAGTCATCATTTACTCGCCCTCAAGTTGTTTCAAACCTGTGTGAGTTTCTTTCTTCTGCTGAACACAAAGGAAGACATTTTGAAGAATGACTTCCATGGTATTTTTTCCCCATGTGGAAGTCGATGGGGTCCAACAACAGTCTGGTTACCGACATTCTTCAAAATATCTTCTTTTGTGTTCAACAGAAGAAACTCATTCAGGTTTAGAACAACTTTAGGGTGAGTAAATGATGACAGAACTATCCCTTTAAGTCAAAATATCAAATTGTATTTATTTCACAAACAAACTTTGGTTTTAAATGGTAAAACTACGGGGATACTGCTTGAAATGTATGTGTAAGTTTGTATCAGGTCTGGCACCTGGAGTGGGGGGTATGAAGTTATTATTTGGAACATATTTTTGGTACATAATTTATCAGGGATCGAGGCCAACTACACATGTCAACCGGGTCTCGGGTACAAATTGTTACCTCATCACTCTGTCTATTGCATCAGCATCTTCTGAGCATTTCAGCGCATGCATGGCAGCCTGGATTTCTACTCTCGGTGGGTAATAGGAGCGCTGTGCCTGTGACTGGCTTGGATGAGGAGCGAGGAATTTTAGTTGGACACGTGGGAAATCTCATGGGCCACCCTGGCTTCCTAATTGGATTACACACAGACAAGTATGTCATCTTATTTTGTTCTATGTATAGCAAAGTTGTTGTTTTTTTCAGTGATTTTTGTAAATATTAATATTATTATACATTTTAATCATGACATGTCTATCAAACTGCTTGTTTAATTTAAAGTTGACTTATGTCAGATAATATTTGATGAATATTTGTAACATGTTTATATGAAACATGTTCTGTTTCAGGGGTCGTAGGCTATAAATCTTGTGTGAACCACCGGCTGCAAGATCTGTGTTTCCCCTTCACTGTTATTCTCCCTAAACAAAGTCAACCATTTGCAACAAGGGACAGTTTTTTTATTACTTCTAAAAGTCGCAGATAAGATATATTCTCCCAGGTTTCTAATTTGGTGAAACACGACCCATGACGTTTTGCCCTCTGCGGTTCCTTTAATGGCTGCGGGTTCCGATCGCTTTTCCACTTTGCAGCTCTTACCCGGAAACTTGCGAACCATATACAGGCAGCGAGGGGCGTGGCCGGATCAAGCCCTTATTTGGAGTTTCCACTTCAGTGGCGAACTTGGCGCTCGAGGCCAAAGCCAAGCCTACAGATTTGCCGCGCGCCTGCAGTATTTACACGCGATTAACTCTCTGGCAGTTACAGTCTTTGTAGAACCCAGACTCAGTCACTGTTGCTTCTTTCTGGTCTTGAGCATCTGTTGCAGTCAGTTGCTTAAACCACTTTAGTTGACGTTTACAAATGATTCATTTGGGCTTTGATTTTTATTTAACTCGCAACAGAAACTATTGAGCACAAACAACAGTCTCCATTGATCACTCAATGATAATCTATTCTCACGGATTTATGACCTTTACATGGACAGTCTGACAGCCCACTCTGACCATATAGTAAACTGCATTGGAATAGCCTATCATTTGTAATAATAAAATAATAATTTGTAATCAAGATACAATTGTGCAATCTTACATGCTATGAGTTTAAAAATGAGTTTTTTTTTTTGAAAATCACATGCAAAATGACAAGTCATTGTGTATACATCTAATGTCTTGCAATGTAAATGTTAATCTTAATCTGGAAGAGTTTATCCATCCATATTGCATTGTAAAAAGTGGATATGTTGGTGTAACCTTGATTCGGTGATTTTAAATAATATATTATTGTTAATTATACAGGATGCTCTTACGGCATCTTAACACAGTTGAGTTGCTAAGTGATTAAAATGTAAAAAATTAAATGATCAATAAATTATGACAACACGTGTTTTTACATTGCACGTAAAACACGCAAGACATTTTCAACTTTCATTAGTTATACAAGATTTCAGTTTAATGTCAATTAAGTTGAAATGACTTAAACATTCGAGTTTATTGTACTTAAACATTTAAAGCAGCAACTTTGTATTTACACTGTTCGGCACTGATTCTGCTATGTGCTTTTGTGCAAATGGTGCAGCATCGTTGCAGACTTAAAACTTTTCTAGTCAAAACAGCAGCCTATATATTTTTTATATATATATATATTTTTTTTAAATCATCGCCGTTTTATAATTTTATATTTCAATGATTAATCTCATAACATCATTTGTAAATGCATTTATTCGGCTTTTGCATGAAACCATGCGTAAATGCACTTTTTCCGTGGTATAAATGCCGCTTCAGGTGCGTCCTCTGTGCAGTGTAGTTTAAAAGTTTCCCGGTTTATGCAGTCACGCGCTCTCACAGATATAGCAAAATCCATGCTCAAAATATGTCTTTAAACCAGTTTTACTCTTCGTCGGGTCCAATTGTCACCTAACCCGATGAAAATGTCCCTTCACTGCTCCACCGAACACTTATCTCCTGCTACCGACTGTAATGTTCCACTATGAGGAGCTTCCATGTGACGTGGAGCGGCCGTCTAGCTTTGTGTGTCCATATATGGTCACCTACGTCACGCGGTTGTTCCGTCCCCCCGTTGAACAAGAAAGCGTTGGAGTTCCCTTTGCTCGCAATAGAGTGAGCAGCTCTACACTTGTGCAATCACCACAACCAACAGCATCTCAACATCTACTGCTCCTGAGACAATAACACTTCACAGAAACCATTTACAAAACCTCGCGAAGAGACATCTGCGCGGTGCTCGTCGCGCGCTTGGATACAATTTCAAAGGGATTGAGATCTCTTTCTGACGCTTTTCGAGAGATTTCAGAAGACTGGAGATTGATCGGGACGGAACACCTGTGCGTGCTCATTAATGACAGACTGAAGAACTGCTATGACAGGTAAACTAGCGGACAAGATCCCTATTACCATGAGCAGTTTAATCAACACCATACCTGACAGTCTCTATCCAGAAGAAGACATTCCCACTTCTATGAACATTTTCACAAACCCGGACTCCATTTCGCACTACTCGCAGATGAATACAGGTAAGGGCAAAAAGTTTTGAATCACTTCTCCTCGGTGAGCTGTTCTTGGAGTGTGTGACCTGTTGTGTTTGGCTGGTTCGAGTTCATCCAAGCGGCATCAGTTGTGTTGAAGCCCGCTGAACGCGCGCTGCGCGGCCCCGCAGCACCTGTTAACGCGCGCCTGGTATACGAGTTACAGTAGTTTAGTAGCAGAACTCCTGATACTGCAACAGTTGCTATTTGAGACTATATATTTTGAAGAAGAAAAAAAAAAAGTGTTCAGAATTAGGTTATACTCCTCTCGTACAGATTTTCAAATGTTCGGATTGATCAGGCTTTATTTTCTAGTGCATTTGACTACCGAAATAGCCTACTGAGTAATAATAATAAACGGCATGTGTATGTAGGTCAATTATTTTATGAGATGGCTATTACATATTGATATTGTTATTATAATAAAAATTATTTATGCCATAACATTAGAATGAGCACTGTAGCCTAATTTATAGACAGCCATAGACGCGCATTTTCTCAATGGAATTCTGCGATAAAATTTCGTTTGATTTGTCGCCAAATTGTATTCTATAAAGAAGGTGTGTGAAAGTAGCCTAGATAAAATGTTACAGTCACGTGATATGAGTGTGGACAGGTAATATCAGGTAATAGGTAACATTTCAAGCCCACGCGTCACGGGACACGCGGAAACCCTTCGTTATTCACTGCCAATACATGCACAGTCGTGAAATGTATATTTCATATATTTTAATCTTATCAAATAATGTCAAAAGCCGTTTCGTTTTTCACTGTGCGCTTTAATTCCGTAAAAAAACTCTTAATGTCGGTTTGTCCCCGTAGTATTGCACCAGTCTTATAATCTATTCTGTTGTAAATATTATATTTAGTTATTATATTATTTAAAGGTTTTTGATTAGTCAGTGCTTTATACAGTATTGACCCTGTTTCTGACCCTCCGCACGCGCAGGTGGGCGTTTAGAAGCGCGCTCTTGGTCTTAAAAAAGCTCGGGCCACAACACGTGAAATAAAAAATCTCTAAATTAAAATATATTCAGGCACTGAAGGGTTTATTGCCTGAAATTCACACGCACACTTGTTCTTTGTGTTCTTTTCACTTTATTCGCGCACCCTTTGAAATGTGTGTTCTTTTAAAAAATCATTTCTCCGCACAGTAAAAAAAAAAAAAAGGTCTTTATACATTTTTCTGGAACAGTATTTTTAAACAAGAATCCAGTGAACAATAAAAATATAAATTAAAGCGGACTATTGATTAAGATAATGGTTCCAGAATATGAGGAATTCCTTCCAGCCAGCTCATCGAATTGTTAGAATTTTTCTATATAGCCGTATTGTTTTTCTTATTGTCGCTGATTTTACCTTTTGAACTATCAAAAATATTTCAGCTAAAAGCTTTAATAGTTACTGCAAAAAATGAAATAAAAAATACTGGGAAAAAATCTAAATACGTGGGAATTTTTAGCTCAGTTTTTTTCTATTGGAGTAGCCTAACGCCATTAGCCTTCTTATACCTTAATAATTTGCTAAATTAAATCATCTGGCGAGGAGCTGTGAAATATCGTAGTTATTATTGAGAGTGAAAGCATAAGATCATTCGTCTTCTGATGGAGTTTCATAGAGCCCTTGATGTGGTTTTCACTCTACAGGTCAAAAGAGGCGATGCTTCCCACACTTGCGGGAGAGTATTGACCTCATTTCGTTTATTAAAATATCAAAATGAATTCGAAACATGAATGTTAACTTCCGGCTGAAAACTAGTCCTCTACAAATGCGTGAGTTCTTGGGGAAAAACAAAACAAAAAAAGATTATTTTGAGAATAATTTCTCAAAACATGTAGATTATCTTGCATTTCTTGAGTAGAGTTTATTTTTTAAATCACTAGTTCATCTCACTCAAAATGTAAAATGAAATATAAAATTCCGAATATAGATCTATAAATAGAATATAGAAAAGAAAAAGTTATGGGCTTACCCACTATTGTGATGTGGGTGTAGATTTGATATATTTACTCTTTTATATAGATTTTGAGACTTTTTGTAAGCACACTTCATCGATATCTCCGTTTATCACAATGTGTCAAGGTGACAAACCCTTCATGTTCTTACAAAGTGTCCTATCAAACGCCCCTGTAAAAGATCCCCAACAAGTGTGTGAAATGCATCCCCACACACAGTTTTTCCTTATCGCTTCTCCCTTTCTCTCTGATTTTTGCCCGAATGACTCTTTTCCGTCAGACACAGCACAGCATCTCTTCACACATGTACCCTATGTGTGTTGAACAGATGCGAGGACCATCTGTAATTTCCATTCTGTTTGTTTCTACCGTAAGCCACAATTTGGTGTACACACTGCGATTGCTGTAAGTGCACGTACAAGACTAAACTTAGTGAGCCATCATAAAAAAAAAAATTTCAATTTCAGACATGCGTTGTGATCAGCACTGTATTGTGTTCAACACCATACTTTTGTCAGACATATTAGAAGTGATTGAAGTGACTACAATACATTTTAGAACAGCCGTCAAGTGTCAAGAGACATCTCTCTGAAAAGGTGTGGGAGAGAGAGAGAGAGAGAGAGAGAGAGAAAGAGAGACTATAAGAGTAACAGTGATGTCAGTCGTGACATCTTGCCGTATACAGAGAAGCCAAGTAAGTTCCAGTCCTACAATTGATACGCAGCCATTTAGATTTCGTGATAGAAAGACAATAAGTTGGCGAGGGAGGTGAGAGGTATTCACTGGAGTCTCGAATCGCTTTGCACTTCTGATTTCGTCAAAGATCAATATCCACGCCTTCATTTGGACTGATGTGCTTCACTTTCTTCTCTTTTTGTTTGGAACAGGCGATTAACAGAGGCATGCCAAGATGTTGTTTTTGAGACCAACTTAAGAATAAAGTTATAAAACGAGCAGGAGAAAGTTAAGTCAGTAGTTAGACTATTAGTATATATATATATATTCTCCTAGAGACTCCTAGAACTTTTCCACTAGTCACTTTCCCATGCATGAATCCTTTGAGCACTCTTTGGTGTGCAGTCTGAATTGACGTGTCCATTCTGACCCACAGATAATATCATGGACTTGGGGATGGGCGGCGAGAAGGGCAGCGGAGAAATTCAGTACGGCTCCGGGAGTTTCCAGTCTGGCCGAAGTGGACAAACCGTCACCTACCTTGGCAAGTTTGCGTTCGACACCCCTCCGTCAGGCAGCATCGGAGGCTCGGGTTGGTGTCCGGACAACAACATCATCAGTCTGGTGAGTGCGGGAATCCTGGGGGTGTCACCGTCACCTGGGAACATCACCACCCAGACGTCTTCGTCGGGCGGCAGCATGGGCGGCCAGTCGTCAGACATGGATCAGGTTTACGCGCCACCCCTCCCTGCCTACTCCACCTGTGGAGAGATATACCCAGAACAGGTGTCGTTCCACCACAGCCCCGCCACGTCCTCGTCTTTGCCCTACCCGAGCTCCGACTACCACACCACCTCCAAGCCGGGCATGGACGGAAGTCTCTTTTCCATGATCCCAGACTACAACCTCTTCCATCACCAGGGAGACGTAGGGGTGATGGAGCATAAACCCTTCCAAACCATGGACCCTATACGAGTGAACCCACCTCCCATAACTCCCCTCGAGACCATTCGAGCCTTTAAGGATAAGCAACAGATCCATCCCAGCTTTCTCGGTGGGCAACAGCACATTTCCCAACACCATCAACCCTCTCAGACTCTTGCCCTCAAACCAATTCGACCAAGAAAGTACCCCAACCGGCCGAGCAAAACGCCCGTCCACGAGCGCCCGCACGCCTGTCCGGCGGAGAACTGCGACCGGCGCTTTTCCAGATCCGACGAGTTGACGCGCCACCTGCGCATCCACACGGGACACAAACCCTTCCAGTGCCGCATCTGCATGCGGTCCTTCAGTCGCAGCGACCACCTGACGACACACATCCGCACGCACACCGGCGAGAAGCCCTTCTCCTGCGAGTTCTGCGGACGCAAGTTTGCACGGAGCGACGAGCGGAAGAGGCACGCCAAGGTGCACCTGAAACAGAAGGACAAGAAACCCACGGACAAGGGGAGTAGCGCTGGGGCCGGGGGGAGCCACACTTCTCCTCCCAGTTCCTGTGGGAGCGCGGGACCCAGCAGTGCCAATATCATGACCGTCACCACTTGTGCATGAGATGGACTCGCCAAGTAAGACTGCGAGGAGCAAAGAAAAGTGACGGTTTCTTTCTCCTCTTAAATACACTTGACTCTTGAACTCTCTCCCTCTCACATTGCCCATCCATTTGCTACGGTTTTCATTGATCGCGGTGGCATGTTTCTGTAGCCACTATTGTTTTAGGTCAAACGAGTGGGGAATAAGTGGACTAGTGTTGCATGGATGGGAAGGAGAAGGCGGTAAAGATGATGGTTGAAGCAGTTAGGTCACTCGACAGAAAGAGCACTTCATAAGGGTTCGACTCTCAGCTCCGGGGACCAGAGCAATCTCTGGAGATTTTAGGCTTTTCAGTTTTGATTTTATTTTTCTAGTTTTATTTTTCTTGTATATCGGTTTGTCAGTGAGTTGTCAGATAAAAGTGCACTTTCATTTGCTTAATGTTTTGCCGTCTTTTGTTAATTATTTAATGTTTCTGCGTTATTGTTGTTGTTTTTCAACAGAATGTGCCAAATGTATTTAAATACAGCAGACAGTTTTCTTTTTTTTTTGTATTAATCTAATAACTTCATTTCAGATGTTGATTTGGGGAAAGCCTATATGAGCTCTGAAGGCTCAAGGAGACTGAGTTTCAGGTGAACTTTAAAAGTCTGCTGCATTATATTGATATTTCGAAATCCCGTCTGTACAAGTAAGGGATGCGAATGGCGTTTGTTATCAGCAATGGACTTTCAGTGCAATAAAAAAGAAAAACAACAACAACAACAATAACAAAACAGTCTGGCTCACTTCCACAAGTTTACTTTCTAGGGATGAAATTAAGACACAGCTGTGGCCTTTACCTGTTTCGCTTCATTTAGTGCGCAAAGAGCCAAACCTGCAGTTCTGCAAACGATCCGATCCAAACATTTTTGCCTTTCTGTTCTTGCTACCTGTATCCCTGCATGCATCTAATATCATGTTTTTGCCAGTACTGAAAAGATTGCATCAGTCATGATTGAAGACCCACAGCAATATGCATCCAATTCAAACCATGGAGACTGTCAACGGGGGCTACTTTGTCCTTTTGTTGTCCTTATTGTCATTGTTTTACCGGACAGTTGTGTTTCCTGCTTTCATCCTCCAATATTCTTCATCGGGTCCCTTTTTATGCACATTATATATTCAGCACGCATTTTAACACACATGTACAAACGGTTTTCAAAAAAAAACGAAATCAGCCAAAACGATGGTAATGCTTGCCTGTGAGCATCACCACTGGGCAGGATTGATCTTAGGAGTCATTGTTTTGCATTTTTGCCGGCTGAGGCCTGCCTGCTATATGCATGCCATTCAAGATGTTTTTGGATGGGAACAGTTTCGACATTTATACTGCTCTCAGGGGCAGAACCGTAATGTGGTATCTCCACGGTTACTCATATCTGGATCATGCCTAGAGATTCTGAATATTAACGACGAGAACGAGAGGGGGTTTTGTACAGATAATTATACAAACATATTACTACATGTTTTCTACTTGGAATGTACAAAGCAATGTCTTTCAGTATTACAATGTTTGTCCGTGCTCGTGTGTGTGTGTGTGCGCGTGCGTGTGCGTGTGTGTGCTAATGCATACATTTACATTGACTGAATGTTGAAACAAAAGATGTGTTTACATTTTTGTTTTCTTTCTTTCTTCTGTTTTTGAGATTGTGACTGTACATAGTGCAGAATGTTTTTTAAGTGTGTGTGTGTGTGTGTGTGTGTGTGTGTGCGTGCAGGAAAAATCGAGTATTGACTGTGTCAAATGTGATGCATTCTTCAGCATTTCTTTAAAGTCTCAAATATTAACTGTTATTAATGCAACATTGCAAATGATGACTTGCGGACACACTGAATGATGTGTTTAATAAATGAATAAACAGTAAGATTATTTGGTGAAAAAAAGCAAAGCAAAATCTGTGTATCTCATTACCTTATAAGCAAACTATGCATACAAATCATTTAGCATATCATAAATATATAGCACTACCATTTAGTTTACTGCAGTTATGTTTAACAAATTTAATGTTGAGTTTTCAATAAAAAACCACACTTCACTTGGCTTACATTCCCACAAAAAAATTGAAATCTTCCATGTCATACTCTTGGTAGGCTCTCACCATCTTAGGCAAACAACTTGCGCAACAGAATTACATTTTTTTGAATAACATTAGAACAGTGGTATTTAAGGATTATTTTGGATTCTGAATAATTAAACATACCCAAATATTTCGACCAATATGTGACAGTCCGTAATTAAAAATGCAGCTCCTTCTAGGCAATTTAGAAAATGTTCATCAGGTTATAGCTCTTGCATCCGAGATAAAAAAATAAATGCAGTGTTTATCTGGGGTGCAAAACGGTAATGATACAAACCAAATATTGATCCATAAAACTCATCTACATACCGCTGAAATTTGCCGAAAGCTAAACAAGCATTCTGAATGTATACATTGGCATTATTGTCTTGAATAATGCATCGAAATGGCAGAATGTCAGAGTTGTGTACACAAGTTAGTTTGTACCTCTTAACCTCTCTCAATGTAACTGAAGAATATTACAGTGCTTTCTGATTGGAGAGTGTAAATGTTGAGTTATATCATGTAATATCGGGTTCTGTTCAAGGTCCCTCCTCAGCCTTTTTTAGAGAGATATCCTCATTTCTAAAGCACACATGCTATGAGAACTATTGTTTTTAAGAAATAATACATACAAAAACAGCTTCTGGCTTTTTTTTTTTTTTTTTTTATCTGTTATTTTTCTTTTTTTTCTTTCTGTGCCAAGACACATCAGAATGCAGGGCCAAACTGCAGCGGTAAAAATAGGCAAGCTGTTCTTACAGATCAGATACGATACCCGGTGGAGTTGTGTGTATGCGTGTAGGTTTCTCCAGTTTGAGGAGAGCATTTTACATTAGGAGCTGAAAACTTATAGAGATTCAAAGAGAAATTAGAATGTGCGCAAGTAATTCTAATGTAAAACTCAATGTCCATCATAATAACTCTGATTTTATTATATGCTACTACAAGTAAAAGTCTTCCTCATAAAGTTCTGTGAAGCAACAAGCAATCGTGACCTCCGGAAAACTTGTGTGTGTGTGTGTGTGTGTGTGTGTGCGTGTGTGTTTGTGTTTTGAGCATGCGTGCATGCTTCTGTATATCTGTGCTGAGTGCTTCCATGTCCATATTTTCCTTTGTTTTTTAATATGTGAGTCAATGTCATTAGAATGAATTGCAGTGTCTCAACATCATTTGCATTTAACCTAGGACTTTGTGAACGTTTACTAAGGAGTCGATCTGTTTTTTGGGGTAAATAGATATCGTGACGAGTCTCACAACAACACCCCCCCACCCCCACCCCCCTCCTCGTCATGGTCTCAGCATGACTGTTCACCGTCCGGCTTTGGATCAGAGCCAGGATGAACAGCCTTGTTTGTCCCAAACTTGCAGGCTTGGCTGCTCTGGAACAATATGCACAGAGGAGCGAACAGAGATGTAAATGTGGCCCTAGTCAGCTCTGAAGCAGGCCCTGTTTCACACACTGATTCACTGTTGTTTACCTGATTATTTTGCTCCCTGTAACCCTCTCATTATGGCCGGTCATTAAAGACATTCACCATGACGCTGTCCACTGCGCTGTACATGATCAGAGACATCTTCTCTACAAAAAAAACAACAACAAAAAAAACAGAAGGGAAAGAAGAAAGTCATCTTTATTGATGCTCATCCGTTCTCATAATTTTTGCGGTTTATAGTGTGCAAATAAATAATTTGTTGTGTGGCTGATATTTTGGTATCCGTATTCTTTTTTTTCCTGGACTGTATCTCTTACTGCATGTCTTGCATGTCTCTTTTCAGATGGAGGCACTTAGAGTTGTTCGTGGTCACTTTTATGAGTGTGAGAGACACAACCATGGGATTTAGCTCAGTAGAAGAAAGGATCTTTTGATACGTTTTTACCTCCTGTTACTTCCATTGCCTTATAATAAGGCCCAGTGGTAAAGTCTTTTAATTGTTCACAAAATTAATTGATGTTATCCTTTTGTGGAGAGGAAATGTTCACTTGGCTTCTGATTTTGTTGTAAATTAAATGTTTTCCAGTTGATGCGTACTTGAATACACACCTGAATAAAATACAACTGAATCCATTTTTGATTGTCTTTTTTGTGTTGCACATTTAAAAAACAAACTATGCAAACTGGAAACATTAAGAATAAATGACCAAAATGGGTTTTCTGAATACATACATTTTACAAAATAAGAATAAATTATAATACTATTTAATATTTATGGCTATATATATATAGAACAATAACTATAAAATATTCAGAAAGTGATTCCAACTATATTGTTCCTGCGTGTTGTTGTAGTGTGGATTCTCATAGGACTTTATAATTACAGTTATCGTTATCACACTTGGTGTGAAAGGCCATTATCGTAGTTATGTGAACGGGCATTGAAATATTTCATAAATAGAACCCTTCATTACACGAGGCCTTTAATTGCTCAACACAAATCTTATATTTCAACCTGAACTCCAACATTTCTCATCAGATTTAACCATTTTACGCACTCAGGTAAGGTTACCTGAGCTTCATTGTGTCACGATGTGTTTACTTCTACTTAGGCTACTAAATATTTTCAGGAGAAACATTTGAGACAAAGTTCAAAGGCCAACTTAAACTAACATACCTGAGAACTCAAACTTCCCAGAGCTTTGAAAAGCAACTTCCGACTCCGAGTAATAACACTTTTACACTGAATTTAGAAAACCTTATGAATGTTTTCTCGATCAGTCGACAGTCGTTATAGGCTACGCTTTCTTTAAAGAATGCACGAAAATAACGCTGCAAATAAATCACTAAGCGGAACTAAGATTATATGTATCATTACAATAATTTGGTTATTTTACAATCATTATATATAAACGCATTCTAATCTCAGTGTGTGTGAATGGCTCGCGCGATACCTGTTGCGCGCTTGTAGTTTGACCTCTTCGCTTTCCGTAGTTTAAATCCTCTCGACCTCTGACTTGCAGTAAACTTCTCTACTTCCTGCTCGCTGTCCGACTCTCAAAAGCCTGAAAAGGCGATGTTTTTAACAGAAAGGGATTACATTTCGATTGATTTGGACTGAATTTGAGCACAAGATGAGCTGGTATGTATCACAACGCCTATGTGGATTAATAAATACTAATAAATCGGTTGTTTACGAGCGACGTGAAGTGCCGCTGGTTGTGTTTCAATACACAGTGAACTGCCTACCTAGGCTGCACTTCGAGCGTTCGAACACAACTACAGTGCTGTCTGGTGAGGCAGCGCGCGTGCTTTTGACACACAGCCGTTGACTGTGGCTAGCGAGCTAATTTAACCGTGTTTGAGCTTACGAATGAGTTTAAACAACCCATTTAAACTCCGAAAAGCGATGTTTGGTTGTTGATCATTCAGATTTGTTTGAAATGTTCAGTATTTCACGCTTTCATCCTATCTCTGTTGTTAGCATATAGTGTCTTTCCCTAGTTACAGTAGCTAAGTTGGCTCTCAAGTCCTCAGAGACACAATGTTTACAGTTTGATGTATCAATGTTCCACTTCTTATATAACGTTACTTTATGAGTATAAGTTATTTGATTCTTATTTTGAGCTCATTTAATTATACAAGAGTATCAAATGTAGATATGTGATATGTGTGGGTCAATGACGTGACGCCTAAATTTTCTGTCCGATTGCATTTTTTCAGGCAAAAATGGGTTTAAATGCCTAAAAAGATACTGTATATTTATAGTACCTCTCCCATGTATGTACTCACTTTAACTTTTAAAAAACCTTTACTTATTTGTTATTTTTTTTGTTATTTAAAGTGTCAAAACATCATGTGGTGCGACCGTCCGGCCATAACTTCTGTTTTGAAAACGTCTTTGAAATTACTCAGAATTTATTCAAATTTATTTTCTGCACTATTTGGCATGATTTCCAAAATGTTTTGTAATCCTTTAAAAAAATTCAAAGCATTTGTATTTATATTTCCATCATAATATACAAACAAACTTTGTCCGATGATGTCCATTTTATGAAATATCATGTGGCGCGACCATCAAGGAACTACCATTTTGGGACTTATATGTTGAAAACTATTCAAACACAGGAAGTTACATCATAAACCAATTTACCAAGGGCCCATGGAAGCAGCAAGCAGGTTTGTAATTCTCTCAAATTGGAAAAAAAATAAACCTTTGTAATGGTTGGTATGTAGTTGCCACATTTGGATGTCATGTGGTATGACCTCAAAAAACTTTTTATATTAAAGTTATTTCTACAAATATATATTTTTATTATAAATTTCATAGTGACCTTTTTCTGCAAGCTATATTGTTTTGTTTAGGTGGCCAATTATGTGCCTGTAAATTATGACTGAATGTGAAAATATCATGTGGTGCGACCAAATATCATGTGGTGCGACCACTGCAGACTGTTTTCCATGATAGATATATGTCCTAGATTGGCAGTTTTATGCTTTTATATTCAATTGACGGTTTATATAAAAAAAGTACTTTACTTTAGTATCATTTGGAATAGATTTTTATGCAATTTGGGATCTTTTTTATAGATTTCAGACAGTTTGTGTTTACTCTTTGTACAATATGAGAAAAATGCAACAAAAAAAATTAGAGCATGTAATTTCAGTTTAGTAATAATGCATTTATTAGTAGTGTATTTATTATTGCCTATTTATTTATTTAAAATTATTTTAATCTATTTTACCAGATGCCACTGCCAAGCGAAAAAATTCTAACCCTGCAGCAAGAGCAGAGTACTTTGATAGGAGAAGAGTGAAATATTATTACAGTTTAAAATATCTGTTTTCTATGTGAATATATAGTAAACTGTAATTTATTCCTATGATCAAAGCTGAATTTTCAGCATCGTTACTCCAGTTTTCAGTGTCACATGATCCTTCAGATATAATTCTAATATGTAACCCTATAGACCACAAAACCACTCAATGGGTCAATGTCACATGGGTAAATTTTTTGAAATTGAGATTTATACATCATATGAAAGCTGAATAAATAAGCTTTCCATTGATGTATGATTTGTTAAGATAGAACAATATTTGGCCGATACAACTGAAAATCTGGAATCTGAGGGTACTACAAAATCGAAACATTGAGAAAATCGCCTTTAAAGTTGTCCATTTATGTTTGCAATATTGCTATATTCACTCTCAAAAATAAATGTTTAGAAATTTATGGTAGGACATTTACTAAATATAAAACATGATCTTTATTTAATATCCTAATGATTTTTTTGGAATAAAAGAAAAATCGATAATTTTGACCCATACAATGTATTGTTGGCTATTGCCACAAATACCCCGTGCGACTTGTGACTGGTTTTGTGATCCAGGGTCACTAATGATTTGCTGCTCAAGAAACATTTCTGATTATTATCAATGTTCATATTTTTTTTTGGAAACTGTGATACATTTTTCATACATGTCAGGATTATTTGATGAATATAAAGTTCAAAAGAACAGCATTTATTTGAAATAGAATCTTTCGTAACATTATAGCCTGCTCCTGAATGTGACACTGAATGTGTCCTTGATTAATAAAGTATTAATTACTATAAAAAAACTATTGACCCCAAATGTTACCTGTATACAATACTTTTATGAAATAATTTATATCTATAACATTATTATTTGTTAGAAAGAAATTCTAAGTCAAGTTAAATTAAATGGTGCACTTGTGTTTGTGAAGTGATTTTTTTTTATAAAAGTGAGTTCATAAAATGTTTATGTTCAGGAAAATTCTGTGAAATTTGTATAAAATCTGGTTTAAATAAAAAAAATTGTATAAAATGTATTGTTCATTGATCTCTTTAAATAGATTTTTAACTATATAAGGTTTTCGTGTCATTTGGAGCGACCACTTATCATGTGGTGCGACCAATAAAAGCTATCACTGTATTAAATTTAAAATAAAATATCTTATTTCTGTGGCTGAAATATGAATCACTGATACAGTATGCTTTAGTAAATTATATTTTTAAAACATTTCTATCAGTTTTATGCGATTTACAGGAAAAATAAGTCTGTTAACTGCATTTTAGAAGGCGACTGAAATTGCAGAACAAAAATATGAGATCATTATATACAAAAACTCAAAAGAAATTCAAATACTCTGTTTTTAAACACTTTAATTACTGAGAACATGTAAAAAAAAAAATACATTAATGTTAAGGAAATTAATTAATTTTAAGATAAATCGCGGTCGCCCCACATGACATTTTTTAAGCCTATGGACAATTCATCTAGATGAAAAAACACTAAAATCACTTAATTTAAATTTTTTATTTTAATTTTTATGTACACAACATTCTTAATGATTGAACAATTGCAATATATATTGTTAATTTTCGTATTTTAAAATTGGCCTGTTGAAAATCCTTATACGTCATTGACCCGTGTACATTATTTACAATGGGTTTTGCAGTCTGGAACAGGAACATTTCATGTATTCTGTATTTAGAAAACCATAAGAACTCATGATAAACCAGTAGCCTTCACTGATCTGAAGTACCTATAATGTAATATCACAAACTATAAATCCAAAGAACTATTACAGTACACGTGAATCTAGATCCCAAGGATGTTCTTTGCTAAGGTGTCTTCAGAAGAACCTATTTTTAAGTGTATAGTTCCCTTCATCAGTCTCTGAGTCGGTGTTTCACTAGATTCCAGTAAACTAGAGACTTTAAAGCATTTGTTTTAGGTTGAACACAATGGACCACTGTCGACTTGTGTAGTTTTGCCTTGTCAGTTTGTTTTGCTTTCATCAAGATGTAAGAGAACTTAGGAAAGACATTGCCATTAGGCTAAACTACAAAGGTTTGCCGGATTTGTGTTTAGATAACATAATAATTTGCCGTGCTGCTCCAGCAAATACACAGTGATTTTGTGATGATTATGTTTTTCAGTTCAGTGGCGCTTATATGTTCATCATGCCATTTGTAATGCTGTATTGTAATCGTTACGTCCACTACAGTGACACTTGACAGCTGGCATTTAAAATTTCATGTGCATCCTTTAATAAATGTCTGTTTCTGTAAATGCCTGTAAAGTCGTAATGTAAGGAAAATAGCAACACTTTTTTTTTCGTTGCATATTGTGACGGACATCCGAGTCGAATGAATTTTCGAAAAAGAAAAAAAGGTTATACTTTATTTTAAGGTGTCATTGTTACAGTGTAATTATTTAAGTACTGAGTAATAATAATTAACAACATGTACTTACTATAGTGTTAGGGTATGATTAGTGTTTGATTGAGGGTTAGTTGTGTGTAATTATGCCTAATTTACTGTTATTATTATAGTAAGTGCATGTAACACGTGTAACAAGGACACTAAAATAAAGTGTGACCGAAAAAAATGTACGTGACTTGGTTCTGTGCATCTGTTGTTGATTGGATGAAGGCAGATCTGAATGTGAGCTTGAAGTCGATTGTAAGAAAGAGACAAAGTTTAAGCTGAAGATTTTGATTTATAATTACACGGTCAAACAAACAAAAGATTTGCATGGTTGAAAAGTTCCGAATAAAATCAAAAATAGAAAACAGGTTTGGTGATTTTCCGATTCATGCCGACTTTAATATCATGTAATTGTCCAATGATAACTTGATTAGACTGCATGCAGCAAAGCTGACTTGGCTCTTTAAGGTCACAGTTTGAACGATTGGCATAATGTGAATGAACTTGGGATGCTGAGAAGAACAGGCATGTATTTGTTTTGGCTCATGGCTTTGTGGCCACACTAGAGCGATCCAGTAACAGGCAAAAATGAGTTTAGTCATAATTCATAAAGTCCACTCTGGCTGAAACGATTGAGCATTTTAACGTCACAGAACATCAAAACGTCATTCTTTAAAGAGTCCAGTCCAAAGCAGAGACGGGATCGCTTTTCTGGCCTTTCCTTTTGACGTATTTAACATTCTGCCATTTGCTTTGTCAGAGGTTGGACTTTGGAAACTGAATCGGCGTCACAGGGCTCTACTGAAAGGTCAGTGGCCAGCAGAGGATGCTTCCTCTCCAGTGTGCTTAGTGTTGGGGTGAAGGCCCTGGTGAAAGAATCCTTTATGAACCAGGCTGACCCACTTCATTCATTCAGGGCCTCTTGCTAGATAGAGTGACGTGGTCGTTCTGACACTGGGGTCGCCCTGAAAACAATTACCGCTCCCTAGTCGTCAACCAAGCCTCTGTACTCCTCGGAGATAAGATCCCGGCGTAAAACTGCAGTCCCAACAGATAGAGCTTCCATTAGCTGGCTTCTCCGCTCGGGCTGATGTGTAGCGTGAGTCAAGTTCGCCTGTTCTCCGCGTAATTTTTGCTGCAAGTCTGAACTAGGCTTTTGTTCGTGCTTCTGTCACTTGCACGTCTGCGATTGTGCTGATAGCGTAAAGCCTTCGAGTCCAGAACAGGGCACCTTTCATGATTCTGTCAGTGTGAATGGAGAGGATTTTTGTTTAGGTCGACTTGAAAGTGTCATTTAGTATCTCTGCAGGAATACCAGAAGTCATGTAACGCTTTATTTTAATTGGAAAGATCACATGAGTTGGCCAAATGGGTCAGGCCTTGAGCATGAATTTGTAGGATTTGGGGCATAAGCTATAAAAAAAATCCATCCATCCATCCATCCATCCATCCATCCATCCATCCATCCATCCATCCATCCATCCATCCATCCATCCATCCATCCATCCATCCATCCATCCATCCATCCATCCATCCATCCATCCATCCATCCATCCATCCATCCATCCATCCATCCATCCATCCATCCATCCATCCATCCATCCATCCATCCATCCATCCATCCATCCATCCATCCATCCATCCATCCATCCATCCATCCATCCATCCATCCATCCATCCATCCATCCATCCATCCATCCATCCATCCATCCATCCATCCATCCATCCATCCATCCATCCATCCATCCATCCATCCATCCATCCATCCATCCATCCATCCATCCATCCATCCATCCATCCATCCATCCATCCATCCATCCATCCATCCATCCATCCATCCATCCATCCATCCATCCATCCATCCATCCATCCATCCATCCATCCATCCATCCATCCATCCATCCATCCATCCATCCATCCATCCATCCATCCATCCATCCATCCATCCATCCATCCATCCATCCATCCATCCATCCATCCATCCATCCATCCATCCATCCATCCATCCATCCATCCATCCATCCATCCATCCATCCATCCATCCATCCATCCATCCATCCATCCATCCATCCATCCATCCATCCATCCATCCATCCATCCATCCATCCATCCATCCATCCATCCATCCATCCATCCATCCATCCATCCATCCATCCATCCATCCATCCATCCATCCATCCATCCATCCATCCATCCATCCATCCATCCATCCATCCATCCATCCATCCATCCATCCATCCATCCATCCATCCATCCATCCATCCATCCATCCATCCATCCATCCATCCATCCATCCATCCATCCATCCATCCATCCATCCATCCATCCATCCATCCATCCATCCATCCATCCATCCATCCATCCATCCATCCATCCATCCAATATTAGTGTTACGGAAGTTTTCTACAGTTTTTAAGGGTGTGTTCACACTTATAGTTCAGTTCTCTTGGATCGTATGGTCTCTGGACCAAAAAAGAGAATGATAGCTGCTTCTTTAGGTTCGTTGTTAAAAATGACTAGGGATGTAACGATACCCTCATGTCACGATTCGATACATATCACAATACTGAACTCACGATACAATATTATTGCGATACTCCAAGACATATGATAAAAGGTTGGCAAAAAATGAACTGTTGATTAAAATGCTAAATTTGATATTACGTTGTGGGTGTAAATGAATTGGCTTGGTAACCCAATGCACAGGACAATAGAGACACCAGAATAGAAATATTCATGATTCTGAAGGTGAAAATACAGAATTAATTTAGATGAATATGCTTTTGCACTCTGTCACTGACTAGATATATTTAAAATAATGTAGGCCACTTTTTACTGGGAACAAGACATTTGGCATTATCAGGACCCACAAATATTCCCCCATTGAATTGTTCTACATTATATTCAACATTATATATAGTAGTTTAATGTAGTACTGACACCAAAACTCTGAAAAGTTAGAATTTTCTCACACAGTAATTTTTATTTTGGGTGAACTATCCACAATACATATTGTTGCATTTTTGTATTGCGATATATTGTGACACGATATTTTGTTACACCCCTAAAAATGACTGTTAATGCGAAGCGACCCAGGACTAAATGTATCATTTTCCTTTTTTTTTTGGTCTGGAGCAAGATAACCTAACTACAAGTGTGAACTACGTCTCCAAACTCATTTATAGCAGACCTCTAAAGTTTTAGCTAGAAATGGGTCTTACACTAGAACCAGACATGATGCCACAAATTGCGTCACTCTTCCACGTTAATCACGAGTTTCCTGACCAGCCACAACTGTAATGAACTGAAATGTTTTTGCTCTGTCGGGCTGGGAAATCCCGCCCACAGTAAAATCTCACTGGTCCATAATTCTGCTCCACATATTGAGCATTAAATATGTTCTGTTTGGCTGTCATTTCTTTCACCTCTGAGTAAAGACAGTGTTAGAGAGGTTGTCTTAACTGTATACTATAAACATGCATTAAGTTGTGCAGCACAAGTTTTAATTACAGTTTCTAAATTTTCAAAACTGAAACCAAAAATACTCCGAGAGTGGCCATCATGTGACCATTATCTCTTCAGACACCACCTGATGTCCACAGTTTCTACACTGAGTTTGGATGGTCAACGCTGTAATTAACGGATTAAAATGGACGGTTAATTACCACTCATTACCGTCTTGTTTTGATGTCCAAAAGACGCCATTGGTTGACATAACAAACTCAGTGTTTAGCAGCAGCAGCAGCAGCAGCATCCCTGTAATGATATCATGCACAAATTTGCACACCAAAATGACGTGATGCCACACAGGATACTGTCGTGAACAGTATCTCCATAAATAATATTTCATATTCTGTCTCAGTCACTATACCGCAGACAGGAAGTTCCTGTAATAAACCCCCTGGTATTTTCCCATAATCCTTTAAATATCTCTGATATCAGAATTACTTAAGAGAAAGTTAGATGATAAAAGCATGTATTGAAAGACATATTTGACAATCTTTTAAGTTAAATA
Source organism: Rutilus rutilus (assembly GCF_951802725.1). Classification (NCBI taxonomy): domain Eukaryota; kingdom Metazoa; phylum Chordata; class Actinopteri; order Cypriniformes; family Leuciscidae; genus Rutilus; species Rutilus rutilus. The sequence goes on from NC_140232.1 coordinate 5,745,195, forward strand.
AACATTTCAGTGTTGATTGATTGCTTTTTACGAAGTCTGCAAGTAATGCACCTAAATCCACTCACTTACTTTACTGCAACAGCAGGGATAATGATCCTAACGTGTGTTAATATTGCATCTTGTTTTAAGTTTTTTTCTTCCTTCCTTCATTTTATGTGACCTCTTTAAGAGCATGGGATCGGATTGTACGGTCTAACCGCTTACTTAAATAAGGGCTGTATGTAAAAATGGCCTTGTATGCGAAGAACCTTCGCTGCAGATTCCCACAGTACAAAATCATCCCACTGAATTTCTTCCTTCCTGTCAGAACCTTGACATCTTGTCAAGCCTTGACATTCTGACTTACAGCAGCCTGGTTAAACTATCCCACAGCTCGGGTGTTAATATGGTAATCTTTATTAGTAGATTCTGAAGGAATAGTTAATCACCAACTGAACAGTCTGTCATCGTTTATTCACCCTGTTTCCCAGCTCATAAGACTGACTTCCATGAAACACAAAATTAGTTTTCTTAGATTTACTTCTCTTTTTCCATTTAACAAAAGTAAACGGTGACAGATGCTGTCAAGCTCCAAAAAAATGCACGGTAAAACCCCCATAAGACCGGCCCACATGACTCATGTGCTATATTCTAAATATTCGTAGAATGGTTTTCTGTGTTAAACAGGACCGAAAGTCATTATTAACTAAAAATATTGTTGAAATAACAGTGATGATGCCTGAGCGGTGACGCTGGAAGGAAGCGTTGATGTGAAACATAGAAACTTGGCAGAGTAGCCTAATGAAGGAATTTTCCAAAGTGATTTTAATTTTCCATGCAGTGTTTCAATAACATTGCAACACTATACGAATGAGATTTTAGTTCGTTGTTATGGGAAGGAGGAGGCGGGAACTGGTGAGCATTCAAGACATTCAATAACTCAAAAAACAAATACAAAATGAAAGTAAAGCATGTAATAAAACATAAAACACACAATGTAAAATGCTGGCCTGGTCTTCTGTCAGTCTTCACCGTCATCGCTCCTCCTTTATGCTTCCGCTCCTCCGTGAGAGATGCGAGACCGGAGCGTTGCGCAGGTGTCGCTCATTATCAATCACGCCACCGGCCTCACGCAGTCTCACGGCCCTCGGCCTCGTCCTGCTCGCCTATATATATATATGAAGAGTTCAGATGCAAAAGCCTCTAAGTGCCATCTGAAATTTTCTTCTAGAATGATCATTTTTATCAAGATCGTATATTTATGTTAAATAATTTCACTTACATGGCAATGCAAATTACCTATTAATTGTCATTTAAGTGAAATTACTTAACGTAAAATATACAAGCTTTATAAAAATAATTATTCTAGAAGAAAATTTCAGATGGCACTTAGAGGCTTTTGCATCTGAACTATATATATATATATATATATAATTTATTTTTTATTTTATTTTTTTTATGGGTGCCATGCAATAATTAGCAACATGCAAAATATTTTGAATTCAAAAACTCATTGGGTTTAATTCACTTATAATTATGTGGATTATTTATATTTATTGTACTGGAGAATTTCTCATGAAAAAATTCTTTAACTTCATTCTAATATTAATATTATTTTTGAGAGTATTCTGAATGAGCGAGTGTCCAATGTTAGTAGTTCGCATTAAAACATGCCCAAACCATCTCCATATAAGGGGTTTCTGCATATGGAAATACATTTAATGGAGACCTATTATGCAAAATTCACTTTTTATATTGATTTTGAAAAAAATTATGTGTCCGCAGTGTGTGTACACACAACCACCCTATTGTAAAAATCTGTCCACTCCGTTTGTTATTATCCCCATACATTTAAATAATTAAATAATAAACATTCAAGTAAGAAATGTTCTTATTAAAGCTACTCATTCAGTCAGTGAGTGATTTTCTGTTTTTCTGTTGTTGTTTGATTCATATTAACAGCACGTATACAGCAGTGTGTTCTGTATATTACGCTGCTTTCACTTTAATACACAGATGTAATATACACATGCAATCTCTTTCCCTGCTGTTTACATTCACAGTCATAACTGGCTGTGTTTATGAGAACCTTGTGTGTATTTGACAGTTTAAGCGCAATAAGACGTGAAAGAGAAGTTTTTTTTTATACTCACGGGATGTGCCGTCTGACAGCCAGCTTTCCCTCAGCTTAAAAACGCATGCAAATAATAACTTTCGTGATGACGATGAACTGCGATCTCACACGAGTCACGTGAGCGCGACCACGATAGAGATGATAATCATAACCAAACAGATGTTTAGTTTTTGTCTCAGTATCCGAGGCACGAGTTGTAAAGGCTCCGCCCTCTTCTGGATTGGGTGCGGGGAGCAGCAGCTCATTTACATTTAAAGATACATGAAAGAGAAAGAACTCAAAAATGGGCATTTACAACATGGTGTAATAAATGATCTGTGGGGTATTTTGAGCTGGATCTTCACAGACACATTCTGGGCACACCTGAGACTTATATTAGGCTATATCTTGTAAAAAAGGGGCTTAATAGGTCCCCTTTAAGATACAATTTGACATCTTGTAAGCCCACACAGATTGTGATTTGTGTGGTATCAGTTGTTCCTACATTTTCCAATTTTAGAAAACATTTTAGTATGAGAAAGTTATTGATTTATTCATGAAAAGTTTGTACCAGTTTTATTTTAGTGTCTGATATACTGGTTTTGGTCATTTTTTATTAGAAATTTTTTTTTTGTGACTTTTTTTTTTTTGACTTTTTTTGTCTAAATGTCTATTTAATATATATTTTTCTTTTAGTTTTTGGTTGTAGCTATTTTAATACATCAACTTATACTATTATATACTGTTATAATTTTTTTTTATGGTTTTACTGTATGATAATAACCCTGGTTTGTACGTTGCTCACAAATTTGTCCGTACGCACGGTTACTGAATGAGACCCAATGAGCGTCCATGAATGAAAATCCTTTTTTCATTTTTTTTTTTTTCAATGTTGAATGAATTTCCTCTGGCAAAACATCTAGAAGATCTAGTTGAGCAATTCTTACTGACGCGTGACTTGCCTACGAAGATTAACTCACCTTTCTGACGACAGAAGGAAATAGGCTACAGGTCACTTGATGTTGCAACTCACTACTACGTCATCACACAGATGAAACAATTGACTTCATTCTGGCTTCTTACTTTCTCTTCTTTTGCTTGCCGAGCTTGAGTGATGGCTGTTTATGTAATTTTGGCAGTAGTAAACTGTTTTTGGGGTGAGTCAGCGGTAGGACTTCAGGAAGTTCTGTGGGTGATGACTTGTAGTTTTCCATGATGATTTAGGCATAACAGCAGCATTACAAAAGGTGAACTTTATTTTCCTTGGAACGGGGCTGTATAGTATCTTATCTATCTTGTATATCTATATATCTATATTGTATATCTTGTATTTTATAAAAAATGAAAATAATAATAATAATAATAATAATTTATGAAAAAAAATTCAAATTAATAAATGTGTGTGTATATGTATATATATATATATATATATATATATATATATATATATATGTATATATATATATATATATATATATATATATATATATATATATATATATGTATATATATATATGTGTGTGTGTGTGTATGTATATATATATATATATATATATATATATATATATAATACTTTTTTAAGGCTAAATCTTTTATTTTAATTAATCTATGATCAGAGGAAACACAGACACACATATACATATATATATATACATCCAACTATGCCATGACTGTGCTATGTCATTTCTCTTCTACACACACACACACACACACACACACACACACACACACACACACACACACACACACACACACACACACACACACCTCTCTTTCCATCTCATTAGCTCACACACCTTAGCTTTGGCGCAGCCAGCATCGCAGCGTTCCTGTCATCCCCAGCTGTCCATCAATCTTCTGGAGCCATACCTCTGTCACATCAATAATAGTTAGTGTATATGTGTGTGCGTGAGAGAGGCTCTGCTCTGGCAGCAGTGGGAAACGTGTTTTTCTCTCTCTCTCTCTCTCTAGGTCTAACCCAGGTGTAATTACTAAACAACGCATGAGACAGAGAAGAGGGGGGGGCGAACGGTTAATTGCTGCTTTTCACTTAAGGAAAGTTTTGCGAACAGGGGATGGGAATGTGATGCCATTGTGCCACGTCGTCAGTACGTTAACATGTTTGACAGGTTCAATGTAGCGTCAATTTAAACCCACACAGTTAGGAATGCACACTATATGTGATCATAACGCCGTTGATCAATATTATATATATATATATATTTTTTTTTTTTATCAGTATAATATAAGGTTTAGGGCTGAGTGATGTATTGAATACTCTTAGTATATTCAGATTGTTTTGCTGACAATGTAAAATGTTGTGGTTATTTGAATGCCTATTTTAATTTCAATTAATAGAAAATAAATAAATCATGTCATTAGACTAACTTTTAAGTTAATTGGTTGAAAACTATGACAACCATTCATTTTTGTCATCTCTCAGAAATGATCACGAAAATCCTTCTTGACTTTTCTCATGTTAAAATGATTCTCGTGATAATAAATGTAGGTAAATATTGCTGTTTATTTGGTGAATATAAATGAAAATTGTGCTCATTTAGTGAAAACCCTTGATTAATACTTTAAGCTTTTTTGCAAAATAATAATGAACTTTTTGAGTTCAACAGTTTGAATCTAATTTACTTCTATGGCTAAAAATAAGTTTAAATATTGACTATAGACAAAAGGCTAGAAATATATAAAAATATTTCTTTACATTCAACAACCAGAAGGTCAGAAGTTTGGGGTCGCTAAGATTGTTACAATATTTTTTTTAAAGAAATGCTCACCGAGGCTTTATCTGATCAAAAATACAGTACAAATATTACAATTTAAAATAACTATTCTATTTTAATATATTTTAAAATTGTAGTTAATGCCTGTGATGGCCAAGTTATTTATTTCAACAGTGATTTTTTTTTTTTTTTTTTTTTTCAATATTCTAATATGCTGATTTTCTGCTCAAGAAACATTTCCTATTATTCTTTTTTTTTTTTTTTTGGTAAACATAAAATTAATATATAGTTAATGGATCTTTGTTGAAAGTACTCTTTTTTTTTTTTTTTGCTTTTTTTTTTGCATTTTTCAAAAATAATCGTACTGTCCCCAAACTTTGGAATGGTTTTGATTATCAGTCATCAAATACAATACGCACTTATCTTAAACATATCATTGTAGCTGTTGCTATTTATATATATCTCTTTATTTGACATGGACATACAATTACATTGGACGAACCATATGCATTGGTTTTAGGTGTGTAGTGTGAAAGCTGAATTGAACACACAGCATCAGGCATGAGATGTTGTGTAGGTTGGCAGTGGCTGGTCACGGGAAAAGCTGAAACTGTTGAATCTTCACATATTAACGCTCTTATTTCAGCAGAAACCTTATCCTCATGTCTTTGTGAAGTGGCATCAGTGCTGCCAAGCTAAAGAGATTCTTACTCATTATTAGTCATAGTCAATTATATAGGTCAGGATGATCTTTTACCTATTGGACCAGGCCATGTTTCATTACACTGTCATTGATTGTAAAGCTCTAAATGCCATTTTTGTCTGTTTATTAGAACAATAGTAACGATTACACCGTAAATATTACTGGAATAAGATAGGAAATGGGTCATGTTGCAATCCAGACTGGACTGTTTCATGAATTGATCCAGCATGACTCGACACATTTCATATTTGAAACAACATTAGCTTTAGGCCTTTTGATTTGAAACGAAATAATTCCATTCGAACTTTTGAAGTGACCTGATTTTGAGAGATTGTTTGCCATTTTACTTTGGAAAAAGTGTGTTGACAACTTGCTTCGTTTAAGCTTGACATCATAAAACAAATAGCTGGGAAAGAGTGAGAGAAAATGGCATAAAGTATCAAATTAAACAAGTTGATCTGAATGAGATTTTATCTGGAGACAAAACCAACCGCTGTGACCTAACCGAAGGACGACCTGTAGGCGTATCAGTATTATTATTATTTTTTTATTGTTGCGTTTGTTGGATTGGAAGAAAACTAGAACGAAGTTAACATAGCTTCACACTCCACACAGGGCTGGGGTGTCAAGGTTAGGATCACTGAACGACAGTACGTGATCACACTTTATACTTTAAAGAATATTTGATTTGTTCCAGAAAGAGTTTTTGTTATGCTGGTTGAAAGTTTCTTCACATCCTGATAGCAATCGCAAAGTTAAGTGGCCTAAATGTATTTATATGTACTGCATATATATCGTCTGTGGAAGGCGTAGGACCATAAATTGTTCGTCCAATCATTGGTTCACCTGCCTATCAACATATATTTTCATACCTCCACACACCCCGCTCACGCAGACGTCACACGTCATCAGTGTGTTTGCCACCACAATACTATGCAGAGTTGCTTCCAAATTACAGTAGTTATATATAATTACATATAGACCACTTAACTTAGTGATTGCTATCAGGATGTGAAGAGACTTTCATCCAGCATAACAAAAAATGTTTCTGCAACAAATCGCCTGTCCTGCCTTTAACAACAAAAACACAGAACGCAGGAATATTAGGCTGCTGTCACTTTAAGAGATAATGCACAGATCCAATACACTGATACTGATACACGTGTGTTGTCTTTCTCGACTGTTTAGGTTCACTTAAGACTAGTGGTCGACCGATATTGGTTTTTTGATGGCCGATGCCGATATAAAGCTGATCTTTTTATATATATTTATTTTAATCAATAATTTCTTATTTTAATAATAAATTATAAATAAATTATAAAAAAATTTTTTTAAATAAACATGCTTTTATACTTTAGATGGCAACTTCTTAAATTGGCAATCCTATTACAGTATTTTTCACAAAGTAATTGTTTACAAATATATGAATATGTGAATAAAAAGAAGGTAAACACTGTAACAGGGCACTCGGGAATCTGGTAATTTCGTACTGGTAATCATTTTTTCAAATAAAGACAAGGTAACCCTAATTTTACATACAGCACAGTGAAACCGCTATGAATATGACACAGTTGGCAACCGGATATATCACAGATATGAATATGACACAGTTGGCAACCGGATATACCACAGATATGAATATGACCAGAGAATGTCTAATATGGCGAGAAGTTTCACTCTCAGTACACTTCCGGCTTCTGAACTGGTTGCAGTTCCACTCTGATTCCATATGAGGGCGCTCACAGGACGAGTGCAGAATGAATGGAGGTCAATGGCGGTATACCCCTCAAAATCCACTTTTCTCAGGATATAATTTTTTGTCTAGTAATTTGAATGTTGTATTCGAAAGGAGATGCAAAGAAATTACACATTGCTGGGTGTTAGATTTTTTAGAGTCACTTATTTGCTTTAAAAAGTCTTTCAAAATGTCAATGACGTCAGAATGCTGACGTCATTAGCAGAATGCTAGCGTGTTATGGGCAACAACAACTCAACCTGTAAGAAATCAAAAGGACATAAGTACTCGTTCATTCAACTTTCGACCTAAAACCCATGTTGAACTTGCAAAATCTACAATCAGATCTGAGATTTCTCAACGGCAATCGGGTGAAAGAGACACATTTAGCTGTCTAGCCCCATTGACTCCCATTCATTTTGCACTCATGGCGATCGCCCCCAGTGGAACTCTGGTGGTACTACAGCCAAAATTCGGTACAATAGGACTTAATAGGGAGTGGGTAGGCTCTCCGTAGACGGGCTCTGATATGACACAGTTGGCAAGCGGATATACCACAGATATGAAAATGACACAGTTGGCAACTGGTTATATATCAGCATATTTTAAAATGAAGGATTTAAAGTTTTTCGCTCGCGTCTCCTGAAGTTGATCTCTGTTCGCATTCACTCACTTCGCACGGACCGACCGTCACTCGCAGACAGTAATGCACACTTCACAAGATATCACAGCTGGATTCGATTAAATCTGCAAGGTTTGTGAAATTAAATGTTTATTAGATATTCAGAGATTTGTTTAAATGACGTAGATGCGCATTTGCTGAATGTTGACGGCAAATGAGAAAGTATTTTAGCCTGATTGTTTGCCTTTTCTGTTACAATTAATATAAAAGCAAACGCTTTACTTCACTTGCTTCGCATAAGTTACCATTTACTTTCTTTGTTTACCAGTTCTGTCTAACAAAGTATTAGATATGACTGACAGAGATCGTAAATGAATGAAGACGGAGAATGTGAGTGAGCGCTGTTTGATCTGAGGAGCTGCCGTTGCGGTTCTCTTCTGGCGCTGGTGTTCTCAGCGCCGCCCGTCAAAATAAAAGTCCGGAGCGCCGTCAAAATAAAAGTCCCGCTTCCTACACATCGGCCAATCAGAAAAACGTATCGGCCAATGCCGATATTTCAAAAATGCCAAATATCGACCACTACTTAAGACATAACCTACTATGTTTGCTAGGATACTCGCAAAGATGGGCATTTTGACAATTTTGGTGTGAATTTGTCCGTTCAAGCGCAAGTCTTTGCAATATTTGTGTGCTGTCATGAGGTAGTTTAACGCCGTATCTCGAGTTTGCTGTACGCGATCATGTGTTTTGTTGGAGTCGTGACTTTGGAGACGCTCTGAAGGGATGATGGGATATTATGCTTTCAAAGCTAGTTCGCTATTGCTAGCCTCTCCTTTAATAAATTTGAATTATTATTTTTTTAAAGTAGTCTGAATGAATGATTCAATGACTCACTCATTAAGACTTCCCTTGTTTAATTACTGGATGAATCAGAATGAATTATCAGAATGAATTATTCAGTGACATATTTTTAACAGTCACTTGTTGCCATCTACTGGTGTAATAATGTAATTGATACAATCTTTATTTGAAGCATCAAGTTAATTTCAAAAGGTGAATTCGATTTGAATGTTCTGCTGTGATCTTACTTGCCAAAGATTAAATAGACATAGCCGAATTGTTGTCATTTAGGAACAAGATCGCATGAGTGTTTGAATTGAGATTGTGACCTTTTAATGATTAATCCTGCAGCTCTACTGAACGCAAAATATTTTTAGGAGATTCATTGTCAGTAACCGTTCATGAAAGTCTGATTTATTCCCCTAATGTGGACTAAATGTTCAAATCTGCAGTACCACGACAAAATCAATTTGTCTGGCCAGGTTGTTCTTGCAGAATTTAAAATGAGGAGAGAGTAAGATTGGACACCCCAAAATAATAGAGATGATATTTCTTGCAAATGTTCTCCCTAGTTGCAGAGAAAAACAAATATGAAGCACAACCAGAGTAGTGAATGAATGATTGTTATGAGCTGATGCTTTTCGAGTCTTGAACTCACATGTTTGAATCGGTCTGATGACTGACTGAATTGGTTGTGGTTCTCAACAAATCTTTAGCTTTCATCAGCCCGAAATCAAAAGGGAACTGTTATCATGTTGTGTGCTATTCTGAAGGCTTATGAAACTTAAATTAAATGGAAAGTTTCAGAAAGAAATTTGGGCATTGTAAATAGTAGAGTCGCAATGGAACTGACAAACAAACTCTCTTGCGAACCATGGAGAACTGTGAACTCATTATTAGGGTTCATGTTTGAAGGTGTCCTGTGGTTGCTAGTCATTCGCTGTCATGTGTGTGGCATATGTGTGTGTTTGCCAATGATTCCACCATAGCACAGTTGTGTGTGTGTGTGTGTGACTGCATCCTGTGAACACCTGAGTCTGCACTGGCTCGGAGTGAATGTCCCGTCTGCAGTAGCAGAAATCAGGAAAGTGCATGTGTGTGTGTGAGATGTGCACATGTAGTAATAAGGCAGACCACAGGAAGACTTGTGGCAGCGACGACAGCCACTTCTAATTATGCACATCCGCCTTTGATGGATTTATGTGGCCCATATGAGAAGATTTGATTTGCCTTTGGGGTTTTCATAGTGAACCTAAACATTGTCTATGAAATACTATGACCTCATGACCTTATGGGTTTGGTTTTTAGTCAGCCTCCTTTGAAATGAACTGAGTATAACTATGATGGAATTGAATATTATAAATGTTAAATAAAAGAAAAAAATGAAATGTATGCTTTATTCTTAAGGCGAGTTTAACTGTAATCTACCTTATAATGATGCATTTGTGTTTTCCTAGGATTCCATTCAAAATCGGACAACCAAGGAAACAGATTGTTTCAAAAACGGTAAGAAATCCACAGGATTGTCCTGTTCTTTTTCCCATGTTTGCTGCTTTCTGTGATTTCTGTGCCACAAAATGGGATGGTTTTCAAACAGGACTCTCAAACTCTTTATTTTACACAATATTTACCTCCTATAATTTGCTATTCATTTATATTCATATTTTAAAACAATTCAAAAACAAAATGGAATAGTGTCTAAGGTTACGCTATATTTTGAACTCATTAAGTATTAGTAGACTATTAGGTTAGGGTTAGTAGAATAAATCGACACGTTTAGTCATTATAGTCAGTAGAATGTATATTGGGGGACCTTTTTTAATATTTAACACGAGCAGTCATAGCCTTTAGTAACTTGAATGCGCAGCGCTTCCGGTGTCAACTGCTTGGTTGATTATTAGCTCTACAAAAGAGCTTTTTAGATGTAAACTGGTATTCCTATCAAATTATTTTAACGCATTGTTTTAATAATAAAAACAGATTTGTAGCTCGAATAGTTTTACCTTTTACTGCACTGTGTTCTGCATTCACAGCGAAATAAGGTGGGTATAATGCAACTGTGTTTTGAGCTATTTATTTTTTTAACTCTAGCTTTGGTTCTGGAAGTATTTTTCCTTATTCATTCCTTTTTTTTTTTTGCTTCCGGACTGTTGCACTTTATAGTGTTTGCTATATCTAGAGACCAGAATATCATGGAGACTTGAGGTTAGGGCTGCACGATATATGGTTTCGTCTTTTTGTGCTTGAATGGACACATGCACGCAAAATTATGTCAAAATGCCCATCTCGGATAGTGGACGTGTATCATTGGATCCGTGCATCAGCTCTTAAAGGCACAATATGTAACTTTTTTGCTTTAAAAATAGCAAAAATCACTATATCTATGTTATATATTTTTTTTAGTTGTGTGCTTACATTATCCCGACTGTTTCCAACAACTTTCAAACCAGGAGAAATTTGTAATTTAATTCGAAGACACGTCCCGTTTCTTTATTTCCGTTTTGTCGCCGTCAATGGCGTCATATCTGCGTTATCCCTGGTTTCCGCTCATGCTGCCATAGCAACCAGAGCTATGAACCAGAGCCCTTTGATAGTAACCAAAGCGACTGACGTGGACAACTGTGTAGTTCGTAATGTCTATCTGCACGCTGTTGTTGTTTCGTTCAAACATTATGGACCATGGCAAGCAGACTTTGGATAAAAAAGGAGAACTAAAACGAGAATCAATATCAGTGCGGTGTTTTTCGAGATGCCGAGACTTCGACCGCTCCTACATGTACTTTATTAAACAGGTGAGCACATTTACATAAAACTAATCAATGTTATATAGTTCAACAATGATAAAATGTTAGAATATGATCTGTATGTTATTCTAATGTTGATCTAGCTTACTGCTAGTGTCAACTAACACATACATTTCAACACATTCAAATGCAGTTTAGTGTGCTAGTGTAATGTTAGACTAAGTGAAACAGCGCTGCGTTACCTCACAAGTTTAATTTGTCTAATAAACTGACCTGTGAGTAGTAATTCTGCACTTGCGTGTAGTTCGGTAGAATGAAATGTCCATATTCCTTTTATATCCGCGGGACTCGCGTCGCGTGTGGAGCTGATAGCTGTCTCTTAGCAATCCCGACCTGCTTCATATCACAGTCATGATAAAAACATCGATGTATTCACTCATCCATAAACATTATTAGATCGGTCGGCTTGACGTTGACGACAAGATCCATAATTCTTAGCAAATGTTGCGTCATCAAACTACGCCTTTGTTATTGTAAAGAGGCTAGCGACCCCTAGTGGCGAAAAATTCCATTCTATACGTTTAAAGTGACAGCAGCCTAAAATTCCCACTGCTGTCTGTCATTTATTTATTAATACAACAAAACTTAACAAAGATTAAATACAGTGAAGACTATGCAATGTTATTTCACATTTGATTATTCAATTTCTGTATCTGAATACTGTCATGAATTACTTACCGGAAAAACCTTAATCACTGTTTATTTTATTTGTATCTTTGTTCTATTGTATATTTATCTATGCTTGTGATCTGTTTATTATTTTTATGCAGATCAACTCACTACAAATTCTAGAATGACTAATTCTTTCCAGAATAGAGCTGTTCAATTCATCTGGGGAAATTGTTTTAATATCGCAATATAAATATCGCAGAAAAACAAAATATTGCAATGTGAGTTTTTTCCAATATCGTGCAGCCCTATGGGGGGTGATCTTTTGAAACACCCTTCAACACCGTAGCATCGCGTCGACCAGCTTCCTCAGGCACGTGCCACTCACATTTTCTTCCGCAAATGTAGAGGTCTAGTTTTCTAGTCCATTTGACTCCAGTGCTGTGGTTAGAGTTTGAGTCATTGTTTGAATAGATCAACTGTGAGTTCATAAGTGCTTCTCTGTTGTGGACACCGTACACTTGTGTGTCCGTAAGTGGGCGTCCTGATCTCTTCCTCATTTTTGAGAGGTCAATCAACATCGGGTTTTTTTTTTTTCTTCTTTTTTTTCTTCTTTTCCCCTCATCACCTCATTCCCTAACTCGCCTCCTTTCCTGTTACACCACACTTCCATGGTCACCCATGAGTGGGCAGGCCACAGGCCGGACACGCGGCTCTAAACGGGGTACCGACTGCCTGCCTTCCCAAATATTGTTTATTTACAGACTTTGCCCACCGAACCACAGGACAGGAACCCCTACTGCTGCAATTATGGCATCATTAACCCCCTACACACAGCGGTAGGGTGGCATGGACACAAACTAATGTGGCAACAGAAGGGCACTGCAATAATTACAGGACCTCCTGAAACTGCTGATTTCCAAATGAAAGATTTAGCTTGTTCTGTTTTCTTAATCTTTTTTTATTTATTTGATCTCGTTGGCGTTCTTCAGACATCTCGCCTAATAGCTAAAAGGTCCCAAACTGATATCCAGCTCACTTGCATACATCTATTGGCTTTATTCTCTTGTCTTACTTTTAGGTTCTGCAGCCATGCAGATCCTGTTTTTGTGATTACACACCCAAGAGAGCTTGTGTAAAACTAGAGCACTAGTTTGCCCACACACTTCTTTAAAGAGATCTTTCTATCCATTCTTCTCGTTCCACTCCTCTCATATCTCTCTACATGTTCTCCACAGGTTGAAAGGGACTTTGAGCGGGAATATGAGAAGCTCCAAAAGTAAGTTGACATGTCCGATGTTGTTTTTGTTTTTATTTTTATTTCGATGTGTTCTGTTGCCCACAGAGCTTTGAATGTTTCAGAGTATCATTAGCTAGAGTGCAGCAAGCACTCATATATATATATATATATATATATATATGTTTTCCCAAAAAGAACGAACAAAAGTAGTACGCCGATTTTAAAAATAGATCGACATTGGATCTGAAACCTTTTGATTTGATCAAAACCATGGCGCCAGTCTAGGTTTTCCAAAGGATTGCTACATTGGTGACGAGACCCTGAAGCATTATTTGTTTCTCCCCAATCATGACAGAAGATAAGTGATTCTTGTATATGACACAATGAAAGTGTGCTTACAGCGTTCTCTGTGCTCTAAACGAGAGGCTGACGAAAATGCCTCCAGCCTTAATCCATATGTATTTTCATGCATAGACCTGTATCTACAGTGACTTTCCTGGCCAGACTGTATAGACCATGTAATCCATAAATTCTGATTAATGTGAAGGGGTAAATCTCACAAAACCTCTCAATTTTTCATCCCCAAATTAAAAACGACAAAAAAAAATTAGTAAAGAAATTGAAGCTTATTTTAAGACTTTTTTTTTTTTTTTTTTTTTTATAAAGAAAAGATGTACTAAAGTCTAAAGCATTTATTAAATAAACAACATAAAAACATTGTATTATTTATTTTTTTTCCATTATTTTTTAAATTAACATTAATATCCATAAAAAATTACAATGAAGAATTGAAGCTTTCATTGAAAACTGGAAAAATTTAAAATGTATGAAACGTTGAGAGTTTGATTTATATGAATCAAATAATGTCTATGTATCTATAATTAATTCTATAAATTTGTGGGGATTCAATGAGATCTGGACATATTTCTGTGATATTCACCCCAGTATGGAGCAATTTAAGGAGCAACCTTTTTTTCACAGCTTTGTTTTGCATGCTTATCATATCCCTTTTCTTGTTGAATCAGGTTGGAGGTCGTCTGCAGAGATGTATGTGCTTACTAGCGCCTCACCTAACCATGTCGCCTTAGTTTCGTTTGTGTAGGTGGAGTCTCAGTCAGTACAAAGAGTTCTAAACCATATATCACTTATACACAAGCACTTGTGGTGTGGGCACGGACATGTAGGGGCCTGAACTCTTGTCTGAGAGGGCCGCTCCTTTGATTTGATTGCTATCAGAATACCTCACATTACGCAACAAAACACACCCAGAGAACGTGATGCCCGTTGTCTTCATGAAACTCTTTTGTGGTCCTCTTTTGGGGGGGTGCACTTCCCAGATAACTGCATACGTTTCGTCATCAGATTTAGTTTTAAAAATGAATGTTCTTTCTGTCATCATGTACTAATAACCCTCATGTATTTCCAAACCTGTATCACCTTTATTCTATGGAACACAAAAGGAGCAATTTCGTAGATTGTGCTGGTTGCGGTTTTCCATGCAATTACAATAAACGAAGACCAAAGATTTCAGTTACGCCTAATAACAGCTATTAGTGAAGCATAAAATAAATTAGCCTTTACAATCAAATACAGACATATGGTAATTATAGCTAAAACCTTACCACAACCCTAAGGTACCCATGCAATCAAATAAAATAAATTGTGAAACTGGCCTCCGAATGCATAAAAGTAGTTTATTTTCTACATTTTTCAAAGCCATATTATGTTTTCTTTGTATTCATTCATTGATTCATTTTATTAGCTTTTTGGAGCATTACAATTTTGGGTAGATGGACTTTCAGTCGATGGGCAAAAAACTCATGGTTCATTAAAAATATGTTCATTTGTCTTTCGAAAATGATCGAAAGTCTTATGGGTTTAGAACGACATGATGCTGAGTTTTTATTTTTAGGTTAAAAACCTAATGATTCGAGCCTAATAATATCCTTTACTATAGTAAAATGAGGGGCTCACCTTCTTTATTAACTTGTCGCCGCACATTTTGGCATGAAAATTCACACTTTGTGCCAGCAGGACTTGCTTGTAGTCGTTGCGTTATCGTTTCTCCTCCGTCTACCCCCCGTATTCATTCGTCAGAATGTGGGGGTTTGGTGCTAATGTGTTGGCTTGTAACCTGCGCTAACTCTAAATGCCATTCACATGTTAGAAGGAGGCGTGCTGCTAGCGTGTTCGCATGACAGCCGTCTGGAGCAGCTGGGCCAATGCTACTCTATTAGCACCTACCGTAATGGCCCCTTTATCTCGTCTTGTTAAGAGTCTTTCTTTTCATTTCTTGCCAGTTAACCATGATTCCCACCTCCTCCTCCTCTTTATCTCCTCAATTGTTTTTTTTTTTTTTTTTTCAGCATCCTGTTATAAAGGTGATATACTTTCCCACAATTTTTTTGTCCACCACCTTCATTTTCTTTGTAGAGCCAAAAAAAACGAAAAAATTGCAATTTCAGGAACGTTTCCCCCGTTCTCCGGTTTGCTTAATTGCTGTAATAAGTGCAGTGTGAGGTGCCTCAGGGGAGTCCCCCAGTCCGTGTCTAATTTTCCATCTAATTGATTATAATGAACAGCTCCCCCATCACCGCCGCAAACACACACTCATGCGAGCGCGAGTCGGATGCTATAGTGCGGTAATTGCAGTTGTTAACACCCCCAGCGGGTGTGAATGGATCAACACTGTGAAAGACCCTGTGAATGATCTCTTCTGCCTCTCAGGAAATGTTACTGTTGTACAGAAACATGAATGGATACTCACAGATGAGCGGATTTAAAATAGATCCGGTTGTTTTATCTCTGATTTAAGTATGATATGAGCATTTACTACTGTAAAATGATCAGATGACAGTCGAGAATAGAAACGGTTCACTGCTAAGTGTTTTCAGCAGATAGTATTGATCATTTCTGCTGCAGATACACCTAAATGATTCCTAAAATACCTTTATTTGTGCTTTTTGTCAAGGAGAGATGTGCTGCAATATGTGCTTTATAAAGCCCCTTAGGCTTATGTTGAAGAAGGGATGTGAACATCTTAAACTAGAATATCACCGCGACTTGACTGTTACACCTTAGTTTTGTACAGGCCAGCACTCGTAATAAATAAATATACTTTTGAATGGTTGTGTGTGTGTGTGTATGTATGTATAATTGTGTGTGTGTACATATGTAAATATATTTTTTATGTAAATATATTTACACACATATACATAGATATATACAAACACATTATATACGTACATACATGTATGGACGTATATAATGTGTTTGTATATATCTATGTATATGTGTGTAAATATAAATATCTACTCACACACGTTGTGTTTTCATGTTTTATGGGGACTTTCCATGAACATTGATGATTTTTATTCTGTACAAACTGTATATTCTCTTCCCTTACAATCACAGAGAACTTTCTGCATTTTTACATTTTCAAAAAACGTAATTTAGTATGATCTATAAGCTGTTTTCCTCAGGGGGACCAAAAGATGTCCCCACAAGGACAAGGATTTCGGATTTTGCCACCTTTGTGGGGACATTTTGTCCCCATAATGTAGTGTTCACTAAGACACACACACACACACACTTATACACTTACACTTACACTTTTGGCCAATGTGTTCTTGCTGAATTTTCTTAAAAATGGAAGAAAAAAATATTGATGTTCTTAATTTTATTGACCCCCTCTCCTCCCTTTTCTTTAGGTTGGAAGAACAGACAAAGAAACTGCATAAAGACATGAAGAAAAGCACAGAGGCTGATTTAGGTTTGTGATTGTGATGATTACCTGTTTGCTAATGTCGACTTATCTAAATATAACTCCTCTCCACTCTGATATAATTGCTTTTACTGGTCATAAAGAAAGGAAATCTTACCATTGTGTACAATTTTAAAGTCAATATAAGCTTGCATCAACACTAGACTTGCACTGAACCGTCATCTATTTCACTTTTGTATTTTCTGCTCTGATATTGACAGATATTTGTAGAATTCAGTGAACATTAATTAAACTTTTTTTTTATTATTTAGTATTACACCTTGGGTCGTTGATAGCATTATTATGATGTCTTGGATTCAGTAAACCCAGATTGAAATTGTATGGGTTTGACTGTAGAGACATGTGGTAGTATTTTTATTTGTGCAGGTCTTAAACAGTCTTCAGTTTGATATTAAACACTCTGCAGAGACCCTGTGTAAAAAGAAAACCCACATTTTTCTATTTAGATTAGCGTCTGGAGAAACTGGACATCATACACTTAACGACTGAGGATCACAAACTTCTAGACTTTCAAGTCATTTCAAACTCAATAAACTCACATGAAAATGTGCACATTGTTGCTAGGAGATTAATGACAAATTATAGGATATTAATCATGTCTGATATTTTGAGCTGATTATAGAACTATAATCAGCTCAAAATATCAGACATGATTAATATCCTCTGACTGGATGGAATCATCGTCTAAAGCTAAATAATCAGAGTGTGTTCCCATCACACACTACGAATTTCTGATTTCAGCTAACTAACGTCCAGACTGCAAATCGGGGCAAACGTTTTGCAGTGTATTCCAGTCTTTAATTCCATGTGTGTGTGTGTGTGTGTGGAGTAAATGGTGCTTTACGGACAGTTATGACATGTCCTTTTCCGGTATCACTGCATATTGTGTGAAAGTTACCAGGTTTACCGGTTTTATCATTTATGTTGTCATGGCAGTGAAACTTTACATAGTCAAGGCCTTGTCTCATACAGACTTGTGTAATGTTTAAACCCGAGGTTATACTTTGGAAACAATTTGAGTGTTTCTGAATGAATCAGGCAGGTATAATTCCACAAATGCCTGTTTTGAACCTGAAACATTCCTTGGAACGTGTCG
Source organism: Rutilus rutilus (assembly GCF_951802725.1). Taxonomy (NCBI): domain Eukaryota; kingdom Metazoa; phylum Chordata; class Actinopteri; order Cypriniformes; family Leuciscidae; genus Rutilus; species Rutilus rutilus. The sequence continues at coordinate 5,763,455 of NC_140232.1, forward strand.
ACATGTTTAATAATGAACATGTAAAGGTCAAGAAGTGAATGCCGATTTCCACAGAATTCGAATAGAACTTAAAGTTTTCTGTTGAATTCCAACTCTGTGCAGGCCTAGATATGACAAGGAACCACATTTTGCTGAATGTCAATCAGATGGAAACAAAATGTGCCTCCTCCTGAATACACATCGCTAAACTGATTGGCGTTGTGGTGTCTTTCTAACTTGTGAGAGGCTGTAGTCACATTTGGTTGTGCGAAGCGCCAAAACTCCTCCGAAGGAAACCTAGATGCGGTAAGCGAGGGAGAAATCGTATACTTTCACTTGAGTAAAAAGCTTGAGTTGATACTTCAACTTCTACGGAAGTCTTTTTAAACCCTAGTATCTATACTTCTACCTGAGTAATGAATGTGAATACATTTGACACCTCTGCCTTCACCACATGGAGGCACATCAGCGGTGTATGTGCATGTTACGTATCAACAGACATGGACCCTTTGTCTATAAGTTAACAAAAGTATATTGAAATGCTTCCCATGCGTATCGGCAGGTCAGAGATATTTCGAATCTGTAAGATGCCAGGCAAACCAGAACAAAAAGAACAAAGATTTCCAGCGCCGCTCCACAACTTTGTTCCACGCAGGTTGGAAGGGGTCGTTAGAGAGTTGACAGATGATGAATATTCACTAAAGAGCTCTGATCGTGTAGTGATGCCTCAATAGTGCCAACGCCAATTACAGTCCGTCGCCTTCTTTGCCAGAGCTGCTTAAAATCAGAATGCTGATCAGATGAGCACGTCAGCGTCAATCCAGATCAGACGCACACGAGGCAGGAAGCCAGATAAAACATCCAGCCCTCGACACCCCACAGCCCAAACACAGGAAAGACTTGATTTACTTCAGATAATTGGGGCAAAGTCAAGAAAGAAGGGGAAAGTTTCTTCATTTCGGTCCCTGTATGATGAATATGGATGTCTTCCATTTTTAATTTGAGAACTATGATACACATTAATTTTGTAAACACAAAAATAATCATATATCATAATAATATCATTATTGTTATAATTAATGTAATAATAATAATAATAGTCGATAGTATTTCTGCAACCCCACGACAATAATAGTATCATCATTATATTATGTTATTCAGGGTTTAGTGTACAAATAAACAAGAGTCCCATTTTGCCATATGTTTGAATGTTTTAAACCACTTAGCACTCTTAAGTACTTGCCACCTTTGCAGATGGTGACTGCTGATCTTTTTAAACCAGTAATCATTATTCTGTTTGTAGATGACATTAAGTCCCGCCGATGGGGGGAAAAATGGACCGTTTCTGCTGTTGTGGCCATTCCTTTTGTTTTTAGGATAAATGCTAACTGGTTTTGTTTGTTTTCCAGCAATGTCTAAAGCAGGAGTGAAGATCTCAGGGGACTTGTTGGGTAATCCGTTGTGTGAGCAGGATCAGGCTTTCCTTGAATCCATGAACGCTCTGGATACAGCCATGAAGAGAATGGATGCGTTCAATCAGGAGAAGGTGAGATTTCGTTGAAAAAGAACAATGTTTCCCGATCAAGATTTTTGTGCCTCCGATCCGAGTCATTTAATAGTGAGTATCTGCCAGTACCAAGTCCTGATACGATACTTGTATTTTCCTAGTGCTTGGTGCACACTTCAAGTACATTAAAGTTATTAAAATCAATCCATTGTATACAGGGGTAGGGGCTCAGATGATAAAAGGGGGGGGCATCTATCAGTACAGAGTAATTTCAACATAACAGTTGTTACAGTAATTAAATTTATAGGCCTGCATTATTTATAAGACAGTGGTAGATGCAAACATCTGCTACAGTGGTAGAGCTTTTAAATAGACTGTGTGGTCAATTATGAATATGGGACTACTGATATAAACTTGCATTTTATAAGCAGAGAAATTGAAAAAATATATGGATATGATTAGAAAGCATATGAAGCTTGCGGTGCCAGAATGCCAGTCTGTCAGTCCGAAGCAAGACGCAACCCATAGCAACGTGTTATGGCAAAACCGGTTCAGATAGTCTGATTGGAGATAAAAATAAACCGTAAATAAATTACTTTTGAGTGATACAAAAGTACCCTAGACTGGGTAAACCCAGGCGATTTGAAACCTGTACATTCTTCTATCCTGCTTCCCTTACAAATTTGCGGGGACCAATCACAAAACTGGCTTATTCACCTGGCACGTTATTGGCGGGTTTAATCCAATCCAATTCCTTTTAACCTCTCGGTGATGCTCACTGGCTTCTTTAGTTTAGCAAACAAATCGCTCGAGTGGGTGTAAATACCACTCACTTTTATGGGGGGTTTTTTTGTGCACAACCTGCAAAAATTGCTCGATGCCATTGGTGCTTCTGCAAACCGCTGATCAATGCTCCAAACCAACACGTTTCCTGCCTGGAGTTTTCGCTGCAAAAGTACGTCACCTGGATCTTTGGTCTGATTGGTTGAAGGACTATCCAATTGCATACAGAGTCATTTGAGCTATGCCCGTTGATCACGCCTCTTGTGCAGTAGAAAATACAGAGTGGAATCCCCAGACCAATTTTCAATCTTAAAAGATTGAGCTTGGTCTGGTGATAGCCAGACTAAAAGTACCCATCAAACATGCTTAACATAGAAGCTCGAGTGTGCGTGTGTGGCACGCTGCAACAGACATCACTGATTCTAACGAGTCACGCACATTTGAGCTTCTTCTTTTCCTTTTAATGGCGATTGGCAAACCACAGGGTTGCCAGGTCTATGCAACAAAAGTAGCCCATTGGCCAGTCAAAAGTAGCCCAATGCGATTTTCTTCATTGGGAGGCCGAATTCTCCACTGATTTTGTTCATCTGGGGAGTGTTTTGGGGAGGTTGGAGCGCTGGAATCGTGCGTACGGGGGAGGAAATCAACCCGTGGAAAAAAGATTACTAAAAAAACAACTTAAAAGTAGCCCAGTTCTGCTGGAAAACCACGGACTTGGCAACACTGTGGCAAACCCACTTGGAAGGTGCATACCGTCACCTTCTACACAACACCTGTGTGACAGTTGACGGAAAATAAAGGATTGGGCTTAGGATAGCCGATACAATCAGATAAAAAACGCTTCATCTGAATTATGAATCTTATGAAAAGAATTATGTTAAATTATAAATGGTTTGTATATCTTGTCATTCCCATTTATCTCAGAATGTATTTTGAAAGTGCTTGGTTCAGCTGACAGGTTTATTTTATTTTAGCCTGAGGTGGAAATGCCAGTCGTGGGTTTGTGGCGTTTTTCCATTGTATGTTTTAGTTTTTTTTGGGACAGGCTAGTGCTGATCTGGCTCTCAGCACAAAGTCTGACCAACCAATAATCACAGCTGTGAAATATCCTCAAATACCACATCACACCTTTTGAACTTTGATCCTGAGGGCCGTTTTCCAGCAGACTTTAACACCTTAATCAGATACAGCCAATGACCGCTTTGGTGCGCTCATTATTATTTTTGTTCACATTGTGTTGGCCACAATTGGTATTAGGCTTATACTGACACCTAGTTATGTGAATGCAGCATCACACACACACATATTTTCAGTTATCGATACGGTTGTCTCAGTATTTGCAGTCAGCTATGATGTTTATTTCATTAACGGAAGTGTCCAGTACCGATTAATATTCAGCTGATCTCAAAATGTATGCTCCCATGAGGCGACCCGCTCCATGTAAAATATATGATATGACTGTAATCTCATGTAAGTTAACTTTTTCCTTAAGTACTATTCATTTCATTGGGGCTAAAACTTTTTAATGAGGAAAAAGTTACTTTTTACCATCTTTAAATATCATATGCTCCGCCCCCACTTCGACCAGAAGTATTTGGGCTTTGTAAGCTGCTTCTTATTAGGCAGTGATACTTATTTGCATAATAAGCAAGTGAATGTGAGACATGTTTATGTTTTAAGCGTATATTGCCGCCACTAGATCTGGCTCACTCACCTCTAGGCCCACACAGAATCTGTACACTTTTTACCTTTCCATATTTCTGTACTAATTGTGGGGGGGAAATCAGTGGAATTCTGCAGATTGGATTTCATTATGGTAAAATATGTTTGTGTGTACTGCACTTGTATTGGTAACTAAAAGCATGATCAAATTATACAAAACATTTATGTCCGCACACATCCCCAAGCTCACATTTACACTCCCTCAACTAGGGATGTGCCCGAAGCCTAAATGTGAATTCGGAAATGCATGGAAAATTCAAAACGCATTCTAAGGAGCCTCTAAAGGGACATAGTTAGGCTTGCTGCAGTAGTCGCCTACATTACGGTGCTCTTTGTATAACCATATTTTTCTGACAAATATTATGATTAAATGGTGTATTAACGTTGCATCTAAAATGTACAAGAAAATTGTAAAAAAAACTAAAAAAACATACCACTCTGAAGCGTCCTGTGAAATCCATGCTTGCAAAATCTGTACATGAAATCCGTTCTGGACGATCCTCTTGTTTGTTAACATTCTTAATTCTGAAGCAGGCTTGAATTAGTTTGAAATTTACGCATCCTTAATATTTGCATCTGAGTAGAGCTCGCGGTTATGGTAAGGGGCGGGACATTTCCGGAACACACGCTGCCAATCACAGCCCACTGGGCCAGCTAACCAATCACAGCACATTTTGTGTTTCGGAAGGAGGAGCTTCATCGAAACCTCAACGAAGCGGCACGTTTGGCCCAGACTGGGGAGAGTGGAGGGAAAAATAATGTGTTTATTGAACAATCAAGCAAGAAAGCATATTCTAGTACACCCCATCTAGTCAAGACTTTGTAAAATAGCGTAATAGGACCCATTTAAGAACATCCAGGGTTAAGTGTCATATGTTTAAGGGGACAGTGGTGATGACTCAAGCATTTTATGGCTTTAAACCTACAAACTTTGGATATCCATCCAAATGATTACAGACTATTTCAAACCACCCTCAGAGATTGTTCTTAACTTGACCCAGAGTTTACCACAGCGCTCATGGCGTGAGAAGCTTAAAAACAGCAAGACTAGAACAATGAGTCTTAAGGTGCAGTCACATTTACTGTTGTGTGCAAATGTTCACAGCGAAATAATCAGTGTAATTTTGCATGAGGATTAGGCCAAATGATTTCCTGAATGATTGGCTAATAGAAATCTGCTTTGTTAGAAAATGACTTTGGTGTGAGCTGTGCTTCATACATTGAACCTTGAACCTTGAACCAGTGAACCTTTTTTGCCTACAAAATTTCACCCATAGTTAAAATACCTGTGCAATCCTTCTCCCCCCAAATAACTCACTTTGTTTGTCTTCCCAATTGTCATCCATGTGACCATATGAAGCAAAGTTGGTTAATGTTTATGTATAATTTCATCTCTCTTTTGTACATCTCAAAAATGAACCATAGACCAACTTCATTTCTGCCGTGCAACACCTTCTAACCCGTGTTTATTTTCTACTTTTGGCCGAGAAAAATAGTTGCGTTTCTGACTTTGGCAGAAGTACGTTCTGTCTTCCCTCCAGCAGATTGGGTATGAGTAAGTTTTTCTCACAGCAGACCCCACGCCCTTCCACACTCAGCGTGCACATGCATCTTCAAATGAGTCCCATCTCTGCGTTGCTATCTTCTGTTTCCTGCTGATGCTGATCGTTGTCTTTTTCTCCTCTCATTTCCCCACATTGGAGTCAGTCCTTTCTTTTGAAAGTGGTTAAGAGCCCTCAAGCGATACGCTCAGCGCTGACTGCATGTCAGAAGAGTAGCGCTCGTCTTCTCTGGTCTATCGCCTTCAACCTCCGCCCTGGAAACTGGGTCCTTCACGTGACTCGCGCCAACACTCCCAATGCATTGAGCTCTGTGGGGTGAAACCACTGCTCCCAGCGCGAAGAGGTATAACATGATGCTCAAAGCAAGCATTATAACATGATGCACGATTTCTACTTTGACACATTCTGCTGACCATTCAAAGCTCAGCTATTTACTATTTTCAGACTTTTACTGTAGGCTAATTATGACTTTTAGGGGAAATACACTGGGTTTTTTTTTTACACCTTTTATCTGTTCTAAGATCGAATATGTAACCCAGTGCATTAGCATGTCTTGTCAATCATTCAGATTTCTTGGTGTGCTCTTTATGAGAATCTTGAGAGGGTTAGTATGCCTAAAAAAGGAAAATGCTGTTGTCATTGACTTTTATCCTTCATGCAAATCCAAACCCACACAATTTCTTCTGTGCCAAAAATTAAATAAATTCCTGGTTCATAGTGACCAATAATCTACAATAAAATGCAGCATCATCACCATAAATCACCATAAAAGTAGTTAATCAGATTTTTTTTTTTTTTCTGTTTTCCAAGTCCAGTGAAATTATATTGCAGCTTTGTGTGAGAAACAGACCGAAATTTAAGTTGTTATTCACTGATAATCTTTCTTCCAGTCAGCTGTTAATTCCACAACCAATGAAACCAGGTCATTTTAACAAACTGGCTGATCGATACTCACAAATTAGACGGATTTGCTTTCTAGTTTTATTCCCGGATTCAGCGTTCTCGTGTTAACGGCTCACTAGAAAGGAAGATTACCTGTGAATAATGACATCAATTTCAGTCTCGGCTATCATGCGACTTTATGAGTACCTTTTGTGTTCCTAAAATCTTATTTTGTTCATCAATCTATCTACATGATCCCCCATTTACATAATACAGATATATTCTTTTGTTGTCCTGATGAGATTTACAGTCATTTACTCCATATTCTTTTGAATGTGGTCGCCGTCAGCTGATAATCAAAGCCAACAGTAGTTGATCAGTCAAACACGTCGTGGATGCAGTGTGAGATACACCACGAGTGCCTCTAGCTGTAATGCAATCCGCAGCTCGGCAGATCTCAGAAATAGCAGATTGAAGCCTGATGCAAATATCCTTGCTCTCCGCTGACCCCTCTGTCAGATTCACCAAAGCCAAATGCTTTCCGCAGCGCTCTCCTCTTCGCCTGAGCACCGTTTTCTCATACTCTACTGTATGGGCACTTGGCAGGCGAACGGCGCTCTATCCGTGGGCGACTGGAGATGTTAGCACAGCTGATTTTTCAGCTCTGCATTTTGCAGTGTGCTGGTGTGAATTTCCCTCCTTAGGATGCTTGAATGGTTAATAAGACTTCCATGAATCACATAGCGAACCTGCAAAAACTCCCCCCGTTCTTCAGATTGGGAGGTTTTGTCACGGTAGCCAAGCAAATCATATTTGTGTTATATAAAGATAACTAAGCCGTTGTCTTAGCTCTCAGTCGAGGGTAAGATGGATTGCCCCGGGGTGGATACAAATAGGCAGGAGAATGTTATGATAATAAGTGTAGCTTCATTTTAGGCCTTCACCGGGTATTTTTAAGTCATGTTTTAGCAGCTTTAAGGCTCTAGAGACTTTAATGTTTAATAACTAGCAGCCATGATGGTGAGGAGGTATATCGATTTTTCCAGGGTTTGTATGCATTGTATGTATTTTTGGGTGTTATGTATTGTGTGTGCGGTTGATCTCTGGCCCCTGATTCACACACACACACACACTCTCACTGGAGTGTCTTTTCCTCAGGCTGTTCTCTCATCATATGGATATACTTCCCCATCATTCCCACCATCTACTGCATATCTCCGTTCCATTTCGATGTACTATCGCCTTTGTCAGCTGAGAAATAAATCCCTGAATGTAATGTTTTATCTATATTTGGTTGTTTCTTCATCTTACGCGGGCAACTCACGACAGAGGTTAACTGATGTCAACGTTTATTTATGTAGGTTTTATTAATACGGCGATTACAGTAAAAAGAGATGCTTTCATTTACTTTTCAAACGCCTGAAAATATAAAATATATATTTTTAAACTATGATATTGTTTAAATATTTATTGCATTAAAATAATTTAGCGGTTTTCACACCCATTCCACCATACCAAGCAATTTTGGTCTTAATAAAGTTAGTACACTTTCCTACCTAGAATACAACAGTGTCAATGAAAAGCATGTTTGAGCAAATTTATTTCACTGAATTTATTTTTATCTATGATTGTTTTTTTTGTTAGGATTTTCAATAAAGTTTATGGTCTACAATAATACATTAAGAAGTAAATTTTATTTATTTATTTTAGGGTTAACCCTAACCCTTTTAGGCTCAATGTACAACTACTGCTAATCCTAAGTTTACAATCATTTATTTTAAGACCAGAAACATTTATTTATTTGTTTGTTTGTTTGTTTGTTTGTTTGTTTGTTTGTTTGTTTGTTTGTTTGTTTGTTTGTTTGTTTGTTAGGTTTAGGCTTGATTTACAACTAAGTGTAAAACCAGATATATTTATTAAGAACGTAAATTGGGTCAATTAATAATTATTTATTTATAGTTAGGGTTAGTTGTAATTGTACATCAACCCTAAACCTATTTATAAATAAATAATTAATAAATGTATTCATTTACTTTCTTAATAAATGTTTCTGGCCTTATCAAATTACTGTAAGCTTAGGTTAGGGGTTAATGTCCAACTATAACTTAACCCTAAGTTTACAATAATATGTTAAGACCAGAAACATTTATTAAGAAAGTAAATTGGGTCTATTTATGTATGTCTTTTATTAATAAGGCATTTTGTCTTGCCACCACTCAGAACTCTTATATTTTAGGCTATTCTCTATTTGTTCAGGCTATTCTTGTGTATTAAAGTAGTCATTTGAAAGAAGGCTAGCTCGTCTTTAATGAATCGTTGTGTTCTGGGGTCGAGTTTTATTTGCTCTCAGTGACTGACTCTGCTCTCAATAGCGAGTGAGTTGTTGATTAGCTCCATAAGCTACAACCCTCTGATGGGCCTGTCAACTTGTGCTCGGGGTTTAACGTTCCCTGTTTGCTCTCCTCTTGCATTGTTTGCCAGGTTAGGTTAGCATTCTGTCAGCCAACCACATCCTATTGACATCTCAGATCTGCAATGTAAATGATGTTTTGCAAGTTTAAGATTTTAATTGTGTGGCAACTTTTAAGACTTTGTTGGTTTGGGGCTTGAGGTGGCAATGCGACGTTGGTTTACACCCATTTAACTCAAACACCCCCCTTCCCTCCTCTCCTCTTCCTCCCCCTCCTCTTCTCTTCTCCTCTCCAGCCCTGACACCACATGGTGGAACGAGGGGAATATATAAACTGTTATTGTTAAAAATGTTTGTTTGCAAAGAACTTTCATCTTGTACGGCGGCCCACCCTCTTCAGCGATTTCAACTCCAGTCGGGGCTGCGCTTTCATGTGCCGTCCCTCGACGATTCCAGCCTTTTGTATTCACTGCTCGATTAATATTCACGTCTTTTTCGCTGCTTTCCTCAGGCCAGGAGCACAATAAAGAAACAACGTCACAAACTTTTCCTCCATACTTCTCATTGATAGGGAAGGGGCGTCAGCTGTTGATCTTCTAAACGTGGGGGTCATGTCATATCCTGTTGCCAATTAGCTTCACTGAGAAGTTTTTTTTGGATGTCAGTTTTTTATTTATTTAGATTTTGTTGTGTTCGACCGTAATGATCAATGTAATTTATTTTGATGGTTGTCATTCAGCTGTTAGCGATTCATCTTTTTCAGCTAATGTGTTTGTTTTTTGTTTTGGTTTTCTCTCTATGCAGGTCAATCAGATTCAGAAGACTGTCATCGACCCTTTGAAAAAGTGAGTGCTCTTTTTGCTTTTTACCGAAAAATAGTACACTGGCTATTTAGACTGCAGATCAAAGCGATGCTCCACCAAATTTTTGTAATTCTCTCATCATTTACTCTTTTACCCTGATGCCATCCAAGATATATGAGTCTTTCTTCTTCTGATTAACACAAAGATTTTTAGAAAAATAATCCATCTCTGTGAGCCCATATAATGCAACTGAATGTTGCAACTCCAAAAATCACATACAGCCATCATGATGGTAATCCAGCGGATGAATCAATCTCTTCTGAAGCGGAGCCGTGTGTCAAAACAAAACAAAACATCAACAACAATAACAAAAAAATTATAGTTTACACTTATTTAACTATAAACCATTGCCGGATACACATTCACAAGAGGGTCGAGTGTACACTTGACATTAATAATGGTCGACCTGTATAGTTTTTTTGGTGACCGATGGCACGACTTTTATCAAACAAACAGCAAACCTTATCAACGATGGTGATGATTTAAAAAAAAGCCAATATATTGGCCTTGGCGATATATCGGTTGACATAAGCGGAAGTGCAGAGGACGTCACTTCTCACATGAGCTTCAAGATGTGTTTGTCACCTATTTTTTTATTATTTGTTTTTGCTTTTTAGAGCATGGCATCGTTAGCTTAGTGACACGAGAACATCAAACTAGGCTCAATTCTGAGTTACACTGAGTCTTAACCAGACGTGATGCGATAAGATTCCAGAAACAAGCAATTTGTCTGTCCACACCACTATGAGATCCGACAAAATCAATCAAAAAATCACAACCAATCAGAAGAGTGTAAGGGCGAGTCTCTCTGCAAACACACTGCATTTTAACATTATTAATATTATTACAGAGTGACTGATACAATATTTGTCATAGAATACCCTTGAGTTCACAGTTTGAACTTTCTGGTTTCCTTTCATTTATTTGTGAGATCTGAGGTAAATTTTCCATTGTTTTTTTCAGTATGGTTATAAAGTGCACATAAAATGATATACAAACTCAGACTGCATTTTTCCAACATAATGAGTACATTATTGTCATAGTTTGTTGTTGTTACAGCCGTGACATCAGACAAATGGAAACTGTTTCTAAGGGTGTGTTCACATTTGGCAGGTTTGTTTCGATTGATACGAACTCTGGTGTGATTTCTCTGTAAGTGTGATTCAGTTTAATTAGTGCGAACGCTGCGATCCGAACAAGCGGGCCGAGAACCACCTTTTCAGGTGTGGTTCGATGCAACATGGACCAACGACATCTTAATGAACCAAAAACAGGACCTGATGTCACAAGATGCGACCCTAAAAAGGGACAGAAAGCTCAAGAATATCTGGTTCTTCTTGTCACCCAGTACAGGTAAATGCAGGCCTCCGTCTCATTTAGCCCAGCACACAGCATTGAGTTCACACAGCATAGCACTTAATGTATCTTTTTTTGGTCCGGACAAAAAGAACCAAGAGAACTGAATTGCAAGTGTGAACACATCCTGAAATACAGAATCCCTTGTCACTCGTTGGACAGAAACTCTTGATTAGCGTGGAAAAGATGCGCTTTTATCTCATGTTGCAGCATCACCTCGCGTCTGGTGGGCATTGTGTTAAGTCTAATGAATAAAGCGTTCTGTGTCAGGTGTGAAATCGCTGCCACGTGTGCTTTCGTTTGGGTAAGTGTGCTGCCTATGTAGGGAGTAGACAGTGAGGCAGCTCACGATTTAGAGCAAAGCTGTTTTGTCTGTCATTGTTTTAATCTTTTTTTTTTATTCCATTGGAATGTCGAACATCAAATATTTTCCAAATGAGACATTATCTTCCACTGAACATCTGTCCTGGAATACATTATGCCGTTTGAATCACAGTTGCATTGACTGTCCATATATGCGTGATCTTAAGTTAGTTATGAATGCTGGCTGGGATTATGTTATTGTCTTTAAACACCTGGAATCAATTTGCGTGTCCTCGGTGGAAAAAATCTGCGGTTGTTCTATTTCAGTCGGAACTGATATGTTTATTGCATAAAACAACTACAGCCAGGCTGACGCAATTAATAAATATGTCGAAGGTGTGTTAATGACTCTCTTTCAGGTCGCCAGACTTCCTCTCAGCTGCGCGCATTAAAAGAGCAGAGCGTTATACGAGACGTGGTCTGACGGCTGCAGGTCTGTCCTGAATGAAAGAGTGTGTCTGGAGAAAAGTTTATTTGGCTGTCCGCCCCTCCACTCCTCTCTCGCCCCCATGAGTGCTATTCCATGCCTCGTCCTCTCGTGGGAGGAGCCGGAACAGGAAGCAGGCCTTAACGAGAGACGAGGAAGAGGAGACACTCCTAACAAACGCCTCTGTGTGTGTGTGTGTGTGTGTGTGTGTGTGTGTGAGGATTCTTGGAGGAAGTTATTGCTCTACTTTCGTTCCTAAAGGATGTGCGGATTTGTGTTCAATTATGTAAGAAATAATTATATTTGTTTTTTATTACTTAACCATTCACCACAAAGAGGGTTTGGTCTCTATCCACTCTGGTGAAAGCCGTACAGCTGTCGTGTGTGTGTGTGTGTGTGTGTGTGTGTGTGTGTGTGTGTGTGTGTGTGTGTGTGTGTGTGTGTGTGTGTGTGTGTGTGTGTGTGTGTGTGTGTGTGTGTGTGTGTGTGTGTGTGTGTGTGTGTGTGTGTGTGTGTGTGTGTGTGTGTGTGTGTGTGTGTGTGTGTGTGTGTGTGTGTGTGTGTGTGTGTGTGTGTGTGTGTGTGTGTGTGTGTGTGTGTGTGTGTGTGTGTGAAAAAAGTGAGACGAGTCATAGGAAGATGGATAGAAACTACATTCTGGTGGGGTGTGTGTTGTGAAGTGTACATGCAGTTGAGTGTGTGTGTGTGTGTGTTTGGTGGCAGGACGGAATGGTTCTCATTTCCGCTGGATGGTGGGTGTGTGGCGGACGTGTGTGTAGGCTCTTACCGTGGCCTCCAGCCCAGAAACACACACACTCATACACACACAAATACTATGAGCACAGAAGAGGCTTTAAACAGCAGAGCAGCATACACACTCTCTCACATACACATGCAAACTTACAGCTGACCACTTCTAAATATGACTGCTTGGAAATGTCTTCTTGAGTGAATCTCACAATTGTTGAAAAATATCGAGATCATATTTCTCCTCAAAACCAAAGGAATCACGTTTACTTTATAAAAATCTGTAAAGATTTCACAGCCGAAAGACACGCAAAACATGTCCCTTCAGGTCGTGGTTCACAATTCTAAAAAAAAAAGTATGACCTTTCAATCAGATGACAGACGGCATGGTGTAGATTGTGTGCAACAGGTTTTTCAGCACAGTTTTGATCACGTTGATACAGTAATGATAAATATGATACAGTAGGCCTAATGGAGTTACGATGCAGATCATGAAAATTATATTTTGCTGTAAAGAAATAAATAGTTTTTTAGGACCATCAGTATGTTATTATTAATATTTTGTAGCATTGTGACACTTTACATTTGATTTGATTGTTTTTATTTAAATAAGTTTAAGTTATTAAATGATGTAGCTCATCTTAGTTTCGATGTTGTCAGTTATGTACATTGGGGTTTTGTCACATCTTGTGTTGTTAGGTTTAGTGTTGTGTGTGTTATAACGATGGTGTTTTGTATGTGTGTGTATGACGCTGTGCACCTGCGTATGTTAATATTTCTCTCAAGCTTGTGGAAAAGCTACTTGTGATGAACTTGTATTCATCATGTGGCTTTCTCTTTCCCACCTGTGTGTTTTGGTGGTTGTCGGTGTATCGTAAAGGTAGAAAACGGAGATTTTACTTCCAAACTTAATAATATGCATCCATATCAAGTGTGCTAGAAATCTCATATTAAGCTTTAAACAAAACCGCATTCTTTTAGCCATCGCTACGTCTCGGTCTCGCCTCCAGTGGAATCCTTAAAACACACTGTCTTTGTTTCCTGCTGAGCCGTAACACATTTAATCAGATACCATGAAAGACGAGATTCCATTAGTGCATGAATAGATCAGCGTTTCTTGTTTCTTTCTCGTTGTTCTCCCAGTGTTCATGGGAGGAAAGTATTTATAATGTGATCCTTCTGAAAAGCTGTTGAAACTCTAATGGCTTCAGACAGATGTCGGATCTCTTAATGTGATAACTCATTTCTAAACCAGGTGAGTGCGTGCCTCTCGCTGTGAGTGTGTGTTTTGTCTGCGCTAACAGAAGTCAGCAGTAGTTTTGAATTGCGCGAGTAGCTCTCCATTATATCTGCTGGGCGATATGCATTAGGGGGAGGTTGTTTTGACTTGGTTCATTGAAGTCTTTGTTGACAAAAGACAAGATGGATTTTTTTTCTTTCTTTTTTTGATATGTCTCATGGAGAGACATCTTGGTAATAGTGACGCTTGTCTTAAGCAAACACCACTAACTATTGCTCACATATAAGGGTTTACTCAAATCAAGAACAGGACGTATTCTGCTTGGTTGCTTAACTTGTCCTGTAATGTTTGTGCTACAGCCATGGGTGATACAGTACCTCAAATCATACTTGCTGAGGAGAGACTTCTAGAAGTGATCAGACTTAAAAGGATTAATTCACCCCAAAATTTTTTATTGTCTTTTTTTTTCTTTCTGCAGATCAAAAAAAGATGGTATTTTGTTTCATCTGTTTTGTCCATACAATGAAAGTCAATGTGGTCCAAAACAACGCAGTATTGGAAACCATTGATTTTCATTGCGTAGACGAAACAAAACGCACAACAATGACAGAACGCTCAAAAAAACACACAAAACAAAAACACAACACATTTAACATATTTGCAGACTTACAAATTAGGACAAGCAATCAGACCAACAAGAGGGCAACAGTAGACAAGTGCTGAAACAAGTCTCAGTCTAGCACAGTACACATAGCAAGGTTTTTTTAAACAGAAAAACTAAACAAATAGTATAGAATAGAAAATGTAAGTGTTAGTATTAATTGGTCAAGTGCTGACGAAAAAGATGTGTCTTTAGACATTTTTTGAAAATGGCTCGAATTGAGATTCGCAGGTCATTCAGCACAACACAACACAACACAAACTGATATTTGTTATGACATCCAATTCAAACAATACAATGCTCATGATAACTTTCGTTAACTCTACACAAAGTTAATCCAAATCACCTGATAATTACTCTTCGACAGCGATTTTATAGAAATATCCAGAATTCACGAGAATGAGCCTCATTGGTTCTTGCAGAAGCTCAAATGTGCTGCGTAACACGAGAATGAACCTCATTGGTTCTTGCAGAAGCTCAAACGTGCTGCGTAACACGAGAATGAACCTCATTGGTTCTTGCAGAAGCTCAAACGTGCTGCGTAACACGAGAATGAACCTCATTGGTTCTTGCTGAAGCTCAAACGTGCTGCGTAACACGAGAATGAACCTCATTGGTTCTTGCAGAAGCTCAAACGTGCTGCGTAACACGAGAATGAACCTCATTGGTTCTTGCTGAAGCTCAAAAGTGCTGCGTAACACGAGAATGAGCCTCATTGGTTCTTGCTGAAGCTCAAACGTGCTGCGTAACACGAGAACGAACCTCATTGGTTCTTGCTGAAGCTCAAAAGTGCTGCGTAACACGAGAATGAGCCTCATTGGTTCTTGCTGAAGCTCAAACGTGCTGCGTAACACGAGAATGAACCTCATTGGTTCTCGCTGAAGCTCAAACGTACTGCGTAACACGAGAATGAGCCTCATTGGTTCTCGCTGAAGCTCAAACGTACTGCGTAACACGAGAATGAGCCTCATTGGTTCTCGCACATCAAGGGAACATGCTTGAGCTTCCGTTTACCACAACTGATGTTCAATCTGTTCAACATATAAAGCGATCAAGTCTCTTCAGAAAATTTGGAATAAACTGCTTGATTCCTATGGATTAGTTTTACAGTCTCTTTAGAGAAAGCTCTCAGATTTTGTTAAAATATCTTCATATGTGTTCCAAAGATAAACGAGTCTTATGGGTTTAGAAATATCCAGAGCTACAGCAAAAACAGAAGTTCAAACACACAATTCTACAGACGGCTGCGCGCTCGTTTCTCTGGCACATGAGGTCTATATGATGACAAAATATTCATTTTTGTCCGCACTATCCCTTTATGTTTATGTTTTACCTTCCAAATAAGAAAAATGGGTGGAACAATCCAATAAACTTACATTTGAAGGAGGGACCCGAGCCATAGCTAGATACCAGAATGCCATAGAGACTCGTGGGTGGGCTCTTTTGACTCGGGCCAGTAAGTAACCACCCTAGCAAACACCCTAAACACCCTTGCATTGTTAAATGCCAGCAGAGAGATGGGCAGAGAGATGGGCAGAGAGCATACGCTCTGTTTACAGTCTCCTGTGATGCTTAAAAGAGACACAGGGCTGGTCAAAGATGCGGACCTGCTTCCAATTCTGATTTATAGAAATAGAAAAACTATAATAAAGTCATTCTCCGGCATGACACAGCAGCACCCAGCATTCAGATTACACCCTACAGCACAGTGAACTTGTTAAACTCCTGCGCAGACGTACTGTCCCGCTGACCGGAGCACGGTCATCCCGTCCAGACTCTGGTTTGGCTCTTGTGTGTGTGTGTGTGTGTGTGCGACTGTGACTTCGTCCAACTGTTATTTCTGCCATTCTCTGTCAAGCGGCCACCACACCCGCAGCCAGACTAGACGGGTGTTAAATTATACAGCCGACCGGCGAGGTGGAGCGCAAGTGTGTGTGCAGTCACGCGGATTTTCATTGAAACATCAAGAGAGCTTTTAGACAAGACGGGCGCGTGACCTTGTGTTTAGCTTGTGCCGAGTCAGACGGGGCCGTCCTCTAGCCAGTCTGAACCGTTAGTCTAGATTACAGCGAGTGTTTTTAGATTGCTTACTTCCAAGAACACCACCCGTAAACTGTCATTATAGACAGAGCAGGCCTGCTCTAAACCTGCGCTCAGGGGACAAAAGATGCTAATTCCACGTAACATGATCAAGTTGTTATTTTACTAATATTGTGTGTGTAGACGTGCTTAAGTAGATGTTTATGTGTATTTGAAGGTTTTAAAATGGAAGGAATCATTCCCCCAAAACTGGAAATTTGTCAAGATTTTTAGTGAATCAGAATTACAAGTTATAAAACTTTATATTTGTGTTTTATAAAGGGTTATTCTCCCAAAAAATGAAAATTCTTCAATTAACTCTTTCCCCGCCAGCACTTGTTGCCAGCCACCGCCAGCGTTTTTGATCATTTTCACAAAGTTTTTACGACATCCAGATGGGATTCAGATCGTTGATCAAAACACAGATGGAGTAGATCGAGTTCATCAACACCCCTAAAGCTTCACAGTCCTAAAGCTCGTCCTGGGTCAACATTTAATTCGGTCACGTTAGGCAGTTTTGATTTATATGCCGTTTAATGTTGATGATCACGTTATTTTATATTTGCATATGATTACATATGCTATCGCTTGTATCTGCTTGTTCTTCGCCTGTGTTTTGATCAGGAGATTCCTCTTTCAGAAGATGTGTAATAGCGTTTGAACAAACCTCTTGCAGAAGCTCAAACGTGCTGCGTAACACGAGAATGAACCTCATTGGTTCTTGCTGAAGCTCAAACGTGCTGCGTAACACGAGAATGAACCTCATTGGTTCTTGCTGAAGCTCAAACGTGCTGCGTAACACGAGAATGAACCTCATTGGTTCTTGCTGAAGCTCAAACGTGCTGCGTAACACGAGAATGAACCTCATTGGTTCTTGCTGAAGCTCAAACGTGCTGCGTAACACGAGAATGAACCTCATTGGTTCTTGCTGAAGCTCAAACATGATGCGTAACACGAGAATGAACCTCATTGGTTCTTGCTGAAGCTCAAACGTGCTGCGTAACACAAGAATGAACCTCATTGGTTCTTGCTGAAGCTCAAACGTGCTGCGTAACACGAGAATGAACCTCATTGGTTCTTGCTGAAGCTCAAACGTGCTGCGTAACACGAGAATGAACCTCATTGGTTCTTGCTGAAGCTCAAACGTGCTGCGTAACACGAGAATGAACCTCATTGGTTCTTGCTGAAGCTCAAACGTGCTGCGTAACACGAGAATGAACCTCATTGGTTCTTGCTGAAGCTCAAACGTGCTGCGTAACACGAGAATGAACCTCATTGGTTCTTGCTGAAGCTCAAACATGATGCGTAACACGAGAATGAGCCTCATTGGTTCTTGCTGAAGCTCAAACGTGCTGCGTAACACAAGAATGAACCTCATTGGTTCTTGCTGAAGCTCAAACGTGCTGCGTAACACGAGAATGAACCTCATTGGTTCTTGCTGAAGCTCAAACGTGCTGCGTAACACGAGAATGAACCTCATTGGTTCTTGCTGAAGCTCAAACGTGTTGCGTAACACGAGATTGAACCTCATTGGTTCTTGCTGAAGCTCAAACGTGCTGCGTAACACGAGAATGAACCTCATTGGTTCTTGCTGAAGCTCAAACGTGATGCGTAACACAAGAATGAGCCTCATTGGTTCTTGCTGAAGCTCAAACGTGTTGCGTAACACGAGAATGAACCTCATTGGTTCTTGCTGAAGCTCAAACGTGTTGCGTAACACGAGAATGAACCTCATTGGTTCTTGCTGAAGCTCAAACGTGCTGCGTAACACGAGAATGAACCTCATTGGTTCTTGCTGAAGCTCAAACGTGCTGCGTAACACGAGAATGAATCCCATTGGTTCTTGCTGAAGCTCAAACGTGCTGCGTAACACAAGAATGAACCTCATTGGTTCTTGCAGAAGCTCAAACGTGCTGCGTAACACGAGAATGAATCCCATTGGTTCTTGCTGAAGCTCAAACGTGCTGCGTAACACGAGAATGAACCTCATTGGTTGTCGCACATCAAGGGAACATGCTTGAGCTTCCGTTTACCACAACTGATGTTCAGTCTGTTCAACATATAAAGCGATCAAGTCTCTTCAGAAAATTTGGAATAAACTGCTCGATTCCTATGGATTAGTTTTACAGTCTCTTTAGAGAAAGCTCTCAGATTTCGTTAAAATATCTTAATTTGTGTTCCAAAGAAAAACGAGTCTTATGGGTTTGGAAACGTATGAGGGTGAGAAATTAATGACAGAATTTTCATGGTATTCCTTAATTTTTTTATTTTTATTTTTTACCACACCTACCAATGACATGTCAATTAAGGAAATACTGCAACACTGACGTTATGTTAAGATGATTGATCCTCATGTAAAAATATTGATACCAAATGGTTTAACTTGTAATTTTCTCGTGAAAATTAATGTGCAAAAAAAAAAAACTTAGTGTTGAAAAAATTAGCTAACATTTCAAAGAGAGAGAGAGAGAGAGAGAGAGAGAGAGAGAGAGCTGATCTTGACAGAGACAGAAACATCACTATATTGCTATATACACTGTATGCAATTATATATAAAAGGAACAGCTAGTATATTTAAAGCACAGCTAAATGTGGTTTATTTTAATGGGTTTATGTGAAGATTGATTTAAGTCCGCTTAAATTAAAAGTTAGAATATTATTGAGCCTATTAAAAATCATGGCTTTTAAGTATACTGTAATGTTAAATAATAACTCATTTCATACCCAGAAATTTAGAAAAAATTTAATCCATTTAATAGACCAATTGGCATTGGTATTGGCATCAGTATTGGCATTGGTGATGCTGCCCTTCATTCATAATAATAACAAAAAATAACATAAAAAAATATTTAAAATATACCGTCTTTGTTTATTCTACATTCATTTGGAGATTTAGTGTGAAAATATAAATTTATAAAATAAAATAGAAAGAATAATGAAAAGTTTTTTACATGTTTTTGTTTTCTTCTGTTTTGGTGCCGTCTCACCTCCAGTGGGTGTTTATAATTTATATATATATATACGAAAATGGTCATAATCACTATGAATCTATTTTAGATAGATTTTGCCATTTTAAGTTAATATTATGTTTCATGATGTATAATCCAGTTGTCACACTTCACCTTCGTGTCAAGAAGAGAGATAGAAGAGAGTGATTGGGCCAAGGTGGTGTTTTATAAATAGAGAGTGAGCGTGGGTTGCGGGGCTGGGTCCTATGACGTTTCCACAGCGATATTGTGCCGCTCCCTTCTTTACTTCCTGTGGGAAACAATTTAGGGCTTGTCTTAACAGAGCTCTGCATGGTGAAGCCCGTTCTCTCTCTCTCTCTCTCTCTCTCTCTGTCTCTGATTCCCTCCTTCTCTTGTAGTTCTTCACTTTCACCGTTTGTAGCTCATCACTTCTTTTTGGTAGAGATTTTGGCATCACCACTCGCAAACATTGAATTTGCAAAGTTTTGGTCACAATTCCAGATCTTAATCCACTAAGTCAGTGGTTTTCAAAAGTTTTGTTACTAAAGGCCACAAAATACCATGATCCCCTTGCAAGGCAACCCCTTCCTAAAACAAAAGACGGCTATATTTTTTCAAAGGCCCATTTATATTGTGTGATTTTAAAAATGTTGTGATTTTTATAAAGACAAAATGTTGTTTTCAAAATGAAATAACTGGCGTTTATATTGTCATTTTACAAAAATAAAAATGACTTTCTATTAGCTTAACTGTCTTTTTCTATGCACTAATAATGTAATAAGTAATTTGTATAATTCTCAAGTAATACCCTTAAATATTGTTACTAAGCAGCTTTACAACGAATATTGCAGAGAATAAAACCCCCAGTGAGCAGCTGAAGATGATAAACTATATTATGATGATACAATAAAACACTTTTTTCACAAACTATATTCAGATTTGGTACATGTTTTACTGTTAAAGCCTTTTTCTGTCAATAGAATAAAGTAATCACCAGACTTTAGAAAGCAAAGTGAAAACATTATAATATTAAAAGGGTGTTTAATTTGACATCCTTATTTAATAACTTGTCAGTTTAACTAGTTCTGTATCAATTAATGAACTACATTGGATAACTATTGATTTGCTTTCATAATATCTGTTCTTGTTTTTATGAATCATTAGTGCATGTCATACTAAAAAAGGTTTAAGCATGAATCATTTATTCAGCCTTCAGTTTTTCTGAAATCTCGATGTATAAAAAGCCTCTACATTATGTCCTGTATATTGTTTCATTAAACACAAATGCTGCTTTATTCCATCTATGTATTATTTATTATTTAGAATATTTCTTTTCAGATTTATTCAAGTAGGTTTCACACCAAGAGCCATAAATATTAAGATCACAATAACTATAGTAGCGTCCGCACCACAATATCGTTCTGTTTATTCATTCTAAGCGAACGCTGCATTTTTGTCGTCTGCCGCTTCAAATGCTCGAGCGCTTTAAAGCAGGACGGATTCTGATTGGCTGAAGGTGATTTCAACGATGTAGTTTCTCTGTGCCGTGTGAACAGGCCTTCAGTAATTAATGAACATCCTCCGTAAAAGTCACCAATTCAATTTGCAACGTTTGCCATTTGAGTGTAATCAGAGGCCACTTTACTCATCGCATCTTCTCCCACTTATTGCCGGTAGCATCTTTCCTCCAGAAGACCTTACAGAGTTTCTTCACCTAAATCCCCCAAATAATGCACATAAGAACATACATTTATAGCTCCTTGACCTCAAAACTGTCCTCCTCCTGCGAAGCTCGTAGCTTTTTCAGTAGTTACAAAGAACAAAACGGTGTGGGTCATGCGTTTGTACTGTTCCTCGGTGCTCCCAGGCGATGCAAAGTCGAAACGCAGTCAGGCCTCAAACCGAAGCGGCCGACTCTGTTGCTAAGTTACAGTTTAGAGTTTTCCTATTTTTAGTTTCCAGAGACCAGGCTTCTCACCCAGAGATTATATTTTCATTTGGAATAGAAACAATACAAGAATCCAAGTGAGATGCCTTTTGTGTGGCTGTAATTAAGTGATCCTGTTAAAATGGGCTAATGCTACATCAACAACCTCATCACATTATTACACGATTGTCCGGACAAAAACACTGTGGGTTCTTAAAGACAAATGTTCTGTTCGCTGTGTTCAACACACTATTGATTTTGATTTTTGATTTTTTTCTCCATGTGCACTATGTAGTCTTCCGTTTAACGTAAGTTTAACACCTCAAGGAATGCATAGATATTTTTGACAAATATTTTAGGATGATGTGAACTCATAGGATGAAGACTCCAGTCAAATCCGTGGCCTAGAACGGGGGTTTTCTAACTTTTTGGAGTCACAGACCCCTTATAGGGAAGAACATTTTCCAAGGTCCCCCTCCTAATTATAATAGTGATTAAACCCAAATTTAATGTGGGTGAGAGTAATGAACATAATATGCTTGATTTATTGGTGCAAAAACGGTCCCCATTGTAAATGTACTTTTTAATAATCTCCAGCTGTGTGAGGCGCTGGCATGATTGCTCATATTAGCGGAAACAACTTAAAATGTATGTTTTTTTTTTAAATAAATCAGATAAGGCATCATTCAAAATGGTAAAGGGTCTATTTATACTTGTGAACCTTCAAAATAACAGCAAAATGTGAAAAAACAAACAAAGTGTGCTTGCCGTTTCGGTCTCCGTGAACAAAAATGAACCAAAACTCAGCAGAGATGAAATACTTGTCGCACAGACATGAAAAGTCTACTTTTAAGTGTCTGTGTTTTGCTTATTTGACATCACATGCATTATAGTATAAGTCACTTTGGAATATAAATCTTAGCACGTTTTACATGAACAAAAAAAATGTGGCGAAGTCTGGAAATATGGTATAGCAAATTGTGTCCCCCCTAGCAATGGGTCACAGACCCCACTTTAAAAAACCCTGGCCTAGAACATTCTTATGTGTATTATATAAGGCTGGTCGCTCCCTCATTGTGGCTGCCATGTTGAGACCAACCAAGTTAATAAACGCAAACCATGCCTCAAACATGTTGTTATTTTAGACACGTCAACCTGTTGTAATAAAAATGCCTTGGCTCCTCCAGTGGGGGAAGCAGAGAGGTTGTCGTATCGGTTGTTCAGAAAAACTACATTTACACTTTTAAAATGATGAAATGCAAAGTTGAGAGACATTTGGCGTAATGCAAACATTCAAATATCTGTGTAAATCTTTTCTAACTGAATTGAATGTGACAATCTACAAATGGTTTTATGTGCAATTTACACCAATTTATTCTGTTTGTAGCTTTTTGTTGACTTTTCATCTTAATGATTTGTCTAGTATTGTTTGTCTGTTATGTGAAGATTTTCTCTTCTGTCTGTGTTGTGTGTGTGTGTGTGTGCTCAGGTACAGCAGTGTGTTTCCCAGTCTGAACATGGCAGTAAAACGCAGGGAACAGGCTCTTCAAGATTATAAGAGACTCCAGTCTAAAGTGGAGAAGTATGAAGAAAAAGAGAAGACGGGGCCCATCATGGTCAAACTCCATCAGGTACAACCCAACTTCCTTTCTGACTGCGCTGCAATTTCAGGCGTGACTGATCTCCTAATAATACCAAAAATCCTTTAATGTGAGTTCACTCAGCGGTCATCTTGGTAACGCCCCAGGTTGCTGTTTTCTATGTGGATAAAGCAAACAGCTTTTAATGGGGAAAGATAAAACTCTTTAAAACTGATTGTCAAGATCAAATCAGGAGTAAAATCTGATCACAATAGTACCATCATTTTGTTTCTTTAGCTCAAATCAGTAACACTTTATTTTAATGTGTTCGGTTGCACGTTATGTGTATTTACTATAGTAATTTCAGTTAATTACAACTAGGGCTGAGTTGAGAATCTAGATTTTAACCAATTCTTATTTTGATGAACTGATATCAATTCTTGAACCCCATTTTGTCACTCTTTAATGTGATGTGACAGATCGCTGTTCAAGCGGTTCACATGAACCGATAATCTCTTTTGCTTTACTACTAGTTACAGCGTGAAATAAACATGAATGAACAACAGAAGGTATGTTGAAAGATACAATACAACATACCGAAAGGTATCCCGTATCCAGTTAGGGTTTCAACCGCAGAAAGACGTAAAAAAATCAGCTTTTACATAATATCACATTTACCTCATGAAAGCCATTCAATGACCATACATTCGATAGTTAGCTAGAAAAATGACCTTTAGAGAGGAGCATTTTGCTAAATATATAAATATTTTACATTATCTGTTACCTGTTATTCAATATTTATATGAATCCATCCTGAAAGCCACAATTTCAAACAACTAATTACAGTAGAAACTTAATTATTTCATTAAAAAGTTATTATAAAAACTGCCATGTGTGCAATTTAAATATTTGCATACCAAAAAAGTTTGACCTTTAATATAGTAATGAACCAACAGTCAGGGCTCCCTAAATATTTGACAGCATTAGTTAAGAGATATTGTTTTCCTTGAGATAAATTGGCATTCACTGTACCTGATAAATCCAAAATGAATCAATATTGAATCAAATTAAATCAGTGCCATTGACAAGCCCAATTACAAGCGACTAATACTAAACCAAACACGAACCTAATAGTATGTACATGTTGTTAATTAAAATCAGTGCTTATTTGTTTCATTAATTATACTGTAACAAAGACACATTCAATCAACTTTGACCTGCAAATCATATTTATCCAGCTAATGCTTATGCACATTCAGGAGTAAATAAGCTTAATGTAAAAGATGATTTCCTAACACTTTTATTTCGATGGTCCACCACAGACATTCTAGTAACTATAAGTCTTTTTGCAACTGCATGTCAACAGTCAGTCATTAGAGTATTAGTAGACTGTCTGCTTAATATCTGCTAACACTTTGTTTTGATGCTCCCAAACAGACATTCTCCCGACTATAAATAGCTTTTCAACTACATATCAACTTCAACTAACTCTCATTAAAGTTAATTATAGTTAGTAGAATGACTAATGTTGACCATTGAAATAGTGTAACTGATGATAGAACTTTCAACTCAAAACTGGGGCGTCCTTCTTTCCACTATAATGAGTGTTTCATATATGACCATGCAAATTATATTCCACCTTAATAGGCCAGAGACACTTGCTTATTTTCACAAGGGTTAATCTGATGGCTTGTATATGGATAAATTGCACATCTTAAGGCTTGTTTGCTCCGAGTGTGAATTTACAGCACAGATGTTCATTGGGACGAGAAATTCTTAACATTGGGACACAATCAAAATTCACAGTGCAATATATGTATTATTTCTGGAGCGGTGGTCCCTGGGTACAAGAAGCTATAGATGTTAAAGTCATGTCCACCACAAACATGTAGCGAAAAGGTGTAGACGCATGGCAAATAATTGTTGAAAATACACAAATATTTTTAATACATACTACATATTGAGCTAACACTGTATTTTTGTTGTAGTAGACCATTATTATTGTAATTTTAAGGTTATATACAGTAATATATAGTTTGAGTAATCGGTCACTGTAAAAAATGATTGTAATTTTAACAGTAAAAGACTGTAAAAATGCTACAGTGAAAAACTGTTAATTGGTTACTTTAATGTCATTTTACTGTAAAATACCGTTAAATTTAACGAATAATAAACGAACAAGTCATTGTATAATTTACAGTGAAAAAATGTAAATTGACATTCCCACAATTCCCTGCGTGACACTTCACATTTGATGTATTTTTGTTGAAATAACTATGTTTCGTCATAGTTTTCTTAGTTTTTTTATAATCAGTTATGTACATTAGGGTTTTATGTTACATTTAATGTTGTTAAATTAATGTTTATTGTATTTTTTTTATTTCATGTGTGTTACCATGATGGTGTTAATGTTTGTGTGAATGACACTGTGCAGATTCTATAGATATTTATATAAACTTTCTTGTGGAAGAACTACTTGTGATGAGCTTTGATTAATCATGTAACTCTCATTACTGCTGATATTATTGGTTTGTCAGTGTAATACTATGGTACAAAACAGATATAAATACTTCAATAGGTCGGTAATTTAACATTATATCATATTACTAAAATCCAATGTTAAATATACATGTTTAAAATGTTAAATTTACATGTAACTCCGTAAGTATGTTTACGGTGTGATGTGTTTTTTACAGTATTGTTCTGGTAACCACAGCTGCCCGTTTTTTTCCGTAAAAACAACGGGATTTTTTTTTACAGTGTATTTAGTATTTAAGTACATAAATTACCTTTTTTTTTATTAGAGACTGGTGATATCAGACCTTTAAACTCATTTTACTTCTGTGGCATGGCATATTTCTGAGATATTGTTCCCAATAAGACCAGAAATGCTTTTTTAAGAAAGTGAATGGGGTAACAATTTAGTTTATGGTCCAATTCTTACTATTAACTAGTTCTTTATTGGCATGCATATTACTAGGATATTGGATGTTTATTAGTACATAGAAAGCACATATTAATGTCTTATTCTACATCCCTTAATCCACCCAATGCCTAAACTTGACAACTACCTTACTAACTATTAATAAACAGTAATTAGGAGTTTACTGAGGCAAAAGTCATAGTTAATCGTGAGAATCGGACCCTAAACTAAAACGTGACCGTGAATGGGGTCAATTTTGATTCAGCAGGGACTCAAAAAGACACAAAGGTCATCAGAATTACAAAAATCATAATGAGTTTTGATCTGGTCTTTATAGATTTCCCTGTAGTGGATGCTTGTGCTCGAGTGCGCCGGATCTTGAGAGTCATCGGATTTATTATAATCTGTCCACTCTCGTACTCTTCTGGCGGGATTTTTTTTAGCACGCAGCAACAAGTGAAGGAAGCTGGGCTGGATGGGTGCAGAAGTATTCAGAGCACAAGTATACATGCGAGCGAACTCACCCACGCAAGAGAAACAGCCTCTCAACTCAGCTGCACTTTTTCAAGAGGCTGCGCTCAACACACGCTGCGGGATAATTGGGTTTCGCGCACACACACGCACATTCGCACACGGTAACACGATCCAGTGAACACAGGCAAGCAATAATTGTTTGTTCTTTTTGTTGCACACTTCTGGGTCATTGTGCATGTGCATGTTGACATGTGAAGGACTGTATGTGCACAAACAGATACAGACGGGTGCCTGGAAAACTTCAACATACATGTACATCCCATCGCCCACACACACACACTGAAGGACTTCAGCAGAGCCGCAGAGGATAGACGCACTGATAAAGTGCATACATTTACACACGTCATGTATCATATATAGAAAGAAGGTCAAGTCCTAGCAAAGATCAGCACTTATAGGCCGCTTTCCCCTCCCTTCCACTGTGCTGATTGGTGATCGCATCATGAATATCACTCTTCCCCACCTCCACACCCTTGAACATGTGTGTGTGTGTGTGTGTGTGTGTATTTGTTGTTGTTATTCTAATGACACACATGCTTGAATAATTGGCAAGTCCTGGTTTTATTCATTGCTGCATTACGTGTGTGTTCTGCTTTTAGGCCAGGGAAGAACTGAAGCCTGTCAGGGAAGACTTTGAAGCCAAGAACAAGCAGCTATTGGACGAGATGCCCAAGTTCTACAACAGCCGCATCGACTACTTTCAGCCCAGCTTTGAGGCTCTGATACGAGCTCAGGTGAGCGTCAAATGTTCCCAGCTCAGTCACGAAACTAAAATACATCCAATCAGTTATGTGGATCACATCGTAGAAAGCATGGTTTTCTTTGTGCATGCTCTAATTTTCACAACTCTAAAACTCATTCCCCAGTCCTCCCAGACTTTATTCATCCCTCCGCTCTTCCTTCTGCACTTCTGCTCTTCTGCAACTCATCGTTTCCCTTCTAAAATGCACAAATATATGGTCAATAAATGAATTTCGAAGACAGTAGCAAAATCAACCAGCAAGGATGGAAAATAATCACAGAAAACTAAGTTATTATATGTTTAACCATTATAATTGGACTTAAAATTGAAAGTTAACATGCTACAAAAGCAGATCAGCAGACTGGTAATTGATCAAATAATGCATGCAATGTAATTGTGTGATAGTAGATCAAGACTAAAGTATGAGGAATACAATAACAAAGGCTCAATGCTTATTATGCGACAATATATGTCATAAAATGACCTGTGCAAATTTAGCATTTATACATAAATATGTATTTTTAGGAAATAATACACAATGCTGTATCATGGCTATCATAAAATAGTTAAGGCTAGTAAATGTTCTTAGTTCACCTGCCATTGGGCGAAACAAAGTTGGGTTTAAACCCTGTATAAATGTGTACAAATAAGACCCTGTGTCTTGCTTTTCTATATCCTACATGCACACAATTACATATTTTGATGACCCTTTTCAGTCTGACAAAATTACAAGTCTGAACCTGGGACAAAGGTTAAGCCAAATTTATACATAAAAGACATGAAGAGTAGTAAAAAATGTAATTATCAAGTCATGGTAAACAGTTTTATGATATTCATTTAATAAAAAGTTAAATACAACTGTTTTTTAAAACTAAATAAAACTGTTGCCTTTAATAAAAATCAAAAGCCAAAAATCTAAATCAATCAAAATCAATTTAAAGAAACACCCTCACACACGCACAGACACACACACACACACACACACACACACACACACACACACACACACACAGTAGTAAATTTTAAAGCTGACGCTCCCTCCACCCAGATCTAATGTGATTAACCCTGAGTTACACACACACACACACACAGCAGAAACACTCCTTTATGCTGCACTCACACTCTCTCACTCTACACACTTCCCCTTCACTCTAATGTGATTAACCCCCACAATCCTGCCTCCTTATGTCCACAGCTCAGACTGTGTGTGTTATTTTAAGGGAAGTGTGTGAGAGAGCTAAACACTAGAATCTAATGAATGTAGTAAAAGAGGTAAAGCCAAGTCAAACACACACACACACACACAGTCATGTCTTCAGGATGTGCGCATTCACCCCCTCTCTGAAAATTTCAGGATCTTCATATCATTCCCAATTTGTTTTTTTGTGTGTTTGTTTTGTTGAACAGTCTCTCTATTGCTGGCATAGTGGATAATGAATAATGAATGAATGAACTATTACATTTAAAGTGCATGTACCAAAGATACAGTTATCTTTTTTTCCAGTCGTTCAGTTATATTAATTAAATCATACTCCTATAATAATAATAATAATAATAATAATAATAATAATAATAATAATAATAATAATATAAGGAACTCTAATGCAATGCCATTCATACAAGTGTCCAAATGCTTTTTGGGATGTGTGTGTATTATTAGTAGTAGCATTAAGAAACGCAAACAATAGGAAAGTTTTAATCTAGAGGATGATCTATGCTGTCTTCTGCCTGCTGAGTTAAGAGAATCCTCCAAGTACGGTGGATATAACCTATTTTCACTCAGTGTTTTACAACAATAACTTAACTGTGACCTGCTGTTAAAGCTGAATAGTCCAAGCAGGCCTTTTCTTGGTGGGTTAATCACATATTTAAAAGCCCTAATCTTCACGGCTCAGGGCTGAGCGGGCAGTGGAGATCTGTCAGGACCTGATCCAGTGCCCTATGATCCCCAAAAATGCCATCTTGATAGCCTTGAGAAACAGCCTCTCCCAGCTGTCTACTCGAACAGGCACTATTTAGGTCTGGTATATCAAACAGATCAATTGCATTGTAACATTTTCATCAAAATAATGCCCTTTCTCACGTCTCTGTACTGTAATGAGAAAAATATTATTCTTATTATCGTTATTTAAATGTTACTGTAATTAAAAGATTTGTGTTGCTATATTGCAGTAATAAGTATGAGATTATTTCACATTTGTAAAATCTTCTTGACTGGTTTTGTGAGATTTACCCATATTGGGCCAGATTTACTAACAGCTTGCCGTTAAAAAACTACTGTCAGGATTTACTGAAGACACGCAGTGAAAAAATAGCACTGAAAAGGCATGGACACAGCAGCTTTTGCATAAGCATTTGTAGGAGTTTCCCTTTCAGATGCAGAGTTTATGGGAGGAGAATATTTAAATTACTCACGCAACGCAAATTACTGAGGTTTGCGGACTTTGCACTATAGTCAATTTACTGGTATTTGCACCAGTAATGTTTATACATTTCCTTAATATAGGAGATGATTCTTAATGTGTGTCAAGTAATAAGATGTCTGATTGTGTGTGTCTGTCTGATCAAAACAGGAAACAATCAATTCTGTCCCTATGATAATGTTGTACCTTTTGTCGGCTCTAAAAAAGTGGTTGATCACCCAGTCAGTTGTGTTTACTCTGATGACCGGCTGTCTGTACATGATCACTTGAGAGAGTTGTATTGACCAATCAGCATCCAGAAGTGCCACTATCCATTTGATAACAGGTTTATCATGTTTATGACCAGTCATCTAGAAGCTGATTTTGCCTTCTGGTCTACTTGTATAGACTAGTAAACAACAATTGCATCAGCTTGTAAATGTCATGGATGGAACAACATCAGACTTCCTTTAAGCTAAAACCATTCCCAACTTTATGGAGACGGCAGTCTTTTGTGATTGTTTTTGTGTAGCCACACTTTGTGGCGTTACGCTTTTGTCATTTGCTCTATTGAAAACCAGACGTGGGTGCTTTGGAAAAAATAAAGGTTATAAATAAATAAACGCATGAATGTAGTATTAAGCTGATCTTAGGTCAGGCCTGAAATGCAGTCTTTCCCCAAGCTTTTTGCTAACAGATGGGCAGCAGAGAGACCTAACAAATGACCGAGTCTCATTCATCTAGTGCTTTCTGTAACCCAGAGTGCCATACCTCCAACACCCACACACTCCGAGACACCGTCACCGACAGCAGCTCTCTGTGACGAGGAAGAGGAGGGTGTCTCTGTCAGACACACGGTGTAGGTGGACTTCTGAGACTGCTGACTGTATTACTATAGGTGCAGTGAGAGACGCTACTTCCCTTCATATCTGATGGACGTCAGATTAGACATTGTGTGTTTGTGTTTCCAGGAATCCTGGAGTGGACACAGTTTGACTCACCAAACATCCAGTCATTCTGAGAGTCCCTCATCCTGCTGAGTCATTCACACACACATATATCAGGGGAAGAGGATTCATAGAAATTTGGCCTGAAGAGAGATACATGCACGCATGTGCAACCAAGATGGCCACGGGATGAGCCGAATTTACACACTCTGGCACATTTTCTAGAAGCCACTGCATTGAGTTCTGAGTCTTGACCACCTGTACAAGTGGGAACTCTTTAGATGCAGGAAAAATATATGATATTCACAAATCTTATCTTCCCCACCTATTTAACAGTACGTATACTGTCTTCATTAAGCAAAAGCTTGCTCCCCACGGAGCATCACATTTTCACCCGAGTGTGTGCGTTAGACCAGGGATAGGAGAGCCACCATCCTGTGGAGTTTAGCTCAACCCCAATCCAACACACCTGAAGAAGCTAATCAAGGTATTCAAGAACACTTGACAATTACAGGTAAGTGTGTCGGAGCAGAGTCTGTAGGAAGGTGTCTCTCCAGGAGCAGGGGTGAGGAGCTAGACACAGTGTGGTGTAATGAAAGAAAATGCAAGGATGCAGTTGAACTTGACATCTTTAGAACATAATGCATGTAGTGAGATGCTAAAGAAGCTTGAGACCCAATCCAATTTGTATTGCTGTAATAGAATGATAACTATCATACAGCTAAAGCATGTGATATTTGTGACCTGTAATTTCTGTGATACAAAATGACAGTATCAGCAGTTTTACAAAGGGGCACAGTGGGTAGCAATGTTTCCTCACAGCAAGAAGGTCCCAGGTTCAAGTCCCGACTCAGTCCTAGTTGAGTCCCAGAAACTCTGGTTTCCCACAAAATCCAAAAAGATGGAGGTCAGGAGAATTTTAGACACTAAATTGTGAGTGTGTGTGTTAAGGCATTCTACTTTATTTTCCGTGATCCGCTCCATCTGTTGCACACCAAGTGCTTCGGAGTATACTTGATTGACCGTGAGTGCAGATGTATCCGTCAAGCACATGTGCGCTACCTAGTGGACTTTTTGGTTCAGCCATGCAATGGACTGGCCATCAGTCCAATGGGGTTTCTTTCAGGCCTTGACCCAAGACGCAGGTATAGGCTCTTGCATCCCTCCAACCTAGGAAAAGTGGGCTGGAGATGGATGGATAATTGTACAAAGGCAGTAATTATTCCAAATGGAGTTCTATTCCAAAGCACATTTCCTTCTCATCTTATTATCACTCAATACTGTAGGTAACCTCGAGCTGATTGGTCCATGGTTACTGAGTATTCTGAGATAATGTTTAGCCGGACTCAATTTGGGACATCGGTGGCTTACAGTGTTATTACAGTGTGTGTGTGTGTGTATATGTTTAATTAGTTAATTAGATGCATGTTTAGAATATATTAATCTGTGTGACAGAAGTATAAATACTAATCCCCTTTGAAGCTTGTTCTGGTCAAGAATCACCCGCTTCAACAGGAAGGGCCCGTCTGGATGATATGTTCAACGACCAACCACAATTCGATTTTTTTTTTTATGTGTTTTTTTAAAGGGCGGTAAATCTTAAATCGACGAAACCACAATAATAGGTTGGTGTGGTATCTTGTTCAAATCATGGCACAGCTGTCTCCACAAATAGTTCAACAATACAGCAGCAAAGGGATGATCGGAAATGTGTGTTGACTTTGCGGTCATAATATCCTTCCATCTGCAAGTAATAAGTACCGATTGTTTAATGGATATATCTCTGAATCAAAGCAGCCGAGTTATTGGGGATGTCACGTTTTTCTTGCTACTAACTGCTGCAAACTGAGTCTTGCGAAACTGAAATCCTTGAAACCTAGTTCTCACAAACTTGACTGCCAAAAGCTGCGTAACCGCAACCAATCAGATTGGAGCTTGTCGTTTTGGGAAAGCTGTCGTTTGCAGCATGTATCTTACAGCTCATGAACGGTCCGTGGGAGTGCTGTCTGAAGCCGAGACATAAATACGCTGCCGTACCTGCGCTTTAGCTTGTGTGTGGCGGCATCATTCATTGGCCATTTTGATTGATCTCTGACAGGTCCAAGGCGGATTTTCCTCTGAACTAGTTTTCCTTCCAGCCCCACGTGCTGCACGGCAAACAGATCCCCTCTCCGCTCTTCATGTGGTGAGACCACCATAAACAGGACAGACCAGTATCCGCTTCCATTCAGCACTGGGCAGGAACTGGCCTCTCATAGATCACAGAGCGCCACTGACGGCCAGTCTTTGATTAGAGTCTGAAGTCATTTCGAGCAATCCCAGAGGCAGTTTACACAATCTATTCAAAAGAGATGTGCTTCATCACAGTGTTTGGGGCCGCATTTATACATCTGCCCTACAAAAGCCCTCAAAAGTGTCTTTGCAATCCGTGGGTGTCTGAACTCAATGGCTCCTGTGTGAACAGTGGAGTTGAGTTACACTCATCAATCGAAATTCCGCTGCGTATCACTAGCAAACAAGACCCGCTTTTATGGCCTCTGCATTTCAGTGACATTCACATTGGTATTGCTGAATGAAGGTTGCTCATCAGATTTAGGGTCAATAATTGGAACAAACTTTTTGTCAAAATGTGTATAATTGACTTTCTACTGTGGAACTCAAAAGAAGTTATTTAAAAATATATCTCTTTGTGTATTTGATTTCTTTTGTAATTTGTACAGAAAAAGAACAAAACAAAAATGACAAAACAATGAAAGTCAATGGGGTCCAATGTTATGCTCTTTTGGACCCCATTGACTTTCATTCTTTTTTTTTTTTTTACATTTTCCCCCAAAAATGTAAGACTTAGAAGTGGGCCAGTAAGACACCTATCAAGCATTCAGATAGCAACACCCTAGCATCATGATGGCGAGTTTTGCGCTGGCAAACACCACTCGTATTGTCTTGAGAATGTGTTTTCTCACTGGGTTTTAAGGCTATTGTAGACGTGGATTGGTTTTTTAAACGCTCATACAGTAAGCAGCTTGAATAAATGTGCTGTGTGTAGGCTTGAGAGCCGAGCAGCTGTATTTCCCAGCGCTTTCAATGGCGGCCCACTCCTCCTGGAGTCTTGTAATGTGATTAAAGGCTATTAATCATCAAAGCGTCTCTCGCGGGACCCCTGACTCACGGGCCGGGGGAAGAGCAGGGGCGGGACGTGTCAAGAAAGCTTTCAGCCGACACTCGCTCGCTCACACACCGATCAGAGAAGATCAGGGTCACCTGCTACCCACAGACCCATGAGCGTAATCTCTGGATGATTTTTGGTTGTCTTGCATGAGCGGGAGTGAAGAATATCCCTTGTTTGAAAAAGCCAAGTTCTTTATTTAGATTCGCACAAAGTTACAAACACAAATTAAGCCTAGAAATGGCCTCGGATATGCAGTGATTCTGTAGTGTAGTTTGGACAGGGCTTGTGTCTCTAGCATCACTATGTCGTAATTGTCCGTGGAAAACGTGGGGGTTTTATTGAGTCTGATTTTCCGACTCAATCCGAAGGGGCGTGGCTTTGACTTTTAGGGGCGTGTCATCGTGAATCAGGTCAGATTCTAGGTGGTATTGATCACACATTGTGTGTGCTGTTGTTGAAGAATCGTTACAAAGACTGCCAGATAATTGGCTAATCTATGAGATGACGGGCTTGTACGACAAAACTACTTTTCCCATCATTCCCTGTGACAGCATGAGAATAATAAAATACATAAAAATGGCCAATTAAAAGGCTTTTGCACATCATTATGTGTTGTGGCATAAAGTGTAAAGAAACAGGTTCATAGAGAATCACTTTGTTCCAAATTAGCATTTGTTACTGTGATTTCTGAACACTCAAATCAGAAATTGGCAGGTAAACCCAAACAAAAAACTCCTGTTTGACACGAGTGGTAAAAAATAAATAAAAATGTAATACTGGGAATGTGTGTATTGTTGTATTGTACTTGAGCTCTCTTCCTCTGTTTTCTCCCAGGTGGCCTATTTTACAGAGATGCACAAGATCTTCACTGAACTGACGGATCAGATTGACCAGGGCGGGCTGACAGATGACCAGAGAAAACTAGAGAACGAGGCCAAACTCAATGAGTTGCGAGCGCTGTCCATCGTGGCCGATGACTGAGACTGAAAACACAGTGTGATTTTTAACCAAGTCACGGCAACAATTATTTATTTCTTTTTCTGTTTGTTACTTTTTTTATTGATAATGAAGTCTTATTCTGAGTATTTTGTTGACAGATGAAGCCATCAGCAAACTGTTTTTTTGTCTTGTCAGTTCATTTTTGCCTTTAGTCTCTACATCTGACCGACGATTGATCACTGAAGTTCTAACAGGTCATTTGCATGTTTATCTTTCAGATTTTCCATCCACCAGAGGCCAAATTAATATTTAAACGCTAATAAGCTAAAGCTTAGTTTTCTATACGAATAGAGTTCACACACTACTTGTGCATTTTTTAAAGCATTACAATATAGTGCAACACTGGAATCGTGCAGAGAATCAACATTTATATTAAACTGTTGATGACTGATATATGCCGGTGGTTATCTTTAACATGATGCTTTTAAACGATACTCTGCCTCCCTCTACTGACGCTTCTGAAACCTCTTTTCTTTTTGTGACTGACCTGTGTTTGTGCCCATTGTATTCGCTAATGAAGGAAAGACCGTTTTGTTAATGTTATTTTTTGTTGTATTTCCCAATAGTCTTACAGCCATAATTCACAATGCACTGTTTGGAAAAGTTGCCAATAGTTTCAGGGCCAATTATTAAATTCACACATTTTAATCACATACTGACAATCAATATATAATGAAGTGTTTTTTTAAACTGTAAGAGCTTTGATTATATAAATAGAAAATGATTTGTTCGTTTTGGACGTTAATATTTTGAATACTATTGCAAATGATCTACAGATAATTGGATTATTGAATGTGCCTTCACAGAGCTCACCATTGTCATGGGTTCCAATCCCAGGGGTAAAATGTAATGTAAAAAATGTTCATTTTGGATAAAACATCTAACAAATCAATTAAAGCTTAGAGCATGTTATTACAGTCCTGCTTTGCTTTTGAAATAACCGAAAACATTTTCTCTAAAACTCTGGACCATAGCCTTATTTTCAAAATGTGTATATTTCTTCTTTTCATTGCTCAAATTGAAGTGTTCTTTAAACATAATGTGTTTGCTGTTGTTTAGTTGTCATACATCCTTACAGTAAACTGGTTTTGGACGTCCACTGTTTGTCTGAGGTGTTTATATAGCTTTACCAGGTCAAGGTGAAGACTTTAAAACGTCTTTTTTTATCTTAGTCTTTTTCATCCAATGGGATGTCAGCACACATTTCAGGGATACTGGAGGGATCTTGGGTAAAATTGGGATTGAAGCAGTTTGTAAACAACAAATGAACATCAACGGTTCAAACATCATTCTCAATCAACCAGTCTTCATACACACTGTCAGTAAGAGCTGTGATCGTTATTCCACAGGAATTTAGAAGAAAATTGTCATAATTCATTGTCTTTATTCTTCTGTCAATAAAAGAAGGTAAAATACAGTACAGCTCTATCAGCTGCAATTAGTCAAACATTTACAGTTGAAAATCCTCATTTACAGACATCTCATCTGTCAACACAACAAATGAAGCGCAGCATCAAAATTCATACAGATTGTTCTTCAGAGGTGCTCATAATTACAAAACTGTAAAATATCTATAAAACTGACTGAAAAGCTATTCTTTCCAACAAGTTCATCTGTTCCTGAATCTTGTAAAATGCATCCCAACGTTCCTGATCTATGTGTTAGGATGAAGAGTGTCTGTCTCGGTGTACAGGCTGTCTAAAATGACAGACTAAAACTCAATCTAGATCACTAAATGAGAAAAATGTGAAGACTTCAGTCTTTATCATAAATTATTGAGAACGGTTTCCTGTCAGTAGCATCACCCTTATTTAGCAGGTTAGTTGAAATGTTTTAGAGGAAACGGCTTGACGAGTGCGACGCTGAGACTGTATTAGCGCGAGTGGTCTATATGGAGGATTTACTGTACATCTGTGCGATCTGCTCACTGAAGAGTCGTCGTAGATCCACACGCTTGCTCTTCAGGGTCGGCGTCAGGAGGCCGTTCGACACGCTGAACATTTCAGGGTGCAAATATAAGTCCTTCACCTGAGAAAGAGAAAGAGAGGGAAAACGGCTCAAACACAATCTCTCCTCTGATGTTCATGAACGGCTGTACACCAAAAGCTGAAAGAGTGTTTCACTGATAAAACGGTGGTTCTCAAACCTTCTGGACGTCAAGGTCCTCTACTGTCCCTGAGACTATTCCTTAATCGTTTTAACCCGTATTCAGTTTAATTACTGGATAAGGATTAAAGAGAAAGTTCAACCAAAAATGAAAATTCTACTCAACTCTACTTGCTTAATACACAAGAACAAACGTCACTAGCTCAAATGTGCTAAACCTATTTTTGTTCTTACACGTCAAAGCATCAGATCTGGTAAGCGGAAGCTCAACTTGCCAATGTTTGTGCGCTGATCAGTGATTTTATGTCTGTTTTCTAATTTATTATTTTCTAAAAAGTGGATAGGGTCTCTAGTGACCTGAAGTATGTAATACTGTCATTTATATATATATATATATATATATATATATATATATATATATATATATATATATATATATATATATAGTGCTATGCATAAGTTTAGACACCCATGCTAAAGTTGACTAAAAAGAGGAATCCTGATTAGAGGAATTCCTCTAGGTTTTATTTCAGTTAGCCTAATAGCTGGTTTGATTTGCATTGAGAGATGATCTTATGGAAAGTACCCCATGCCAATCTCTAGGTATGGTGAAGGCTATGTGATGATGTGGGGCTATTTTAATTCCAAAGGCCAAGGGAACTTTATCAGGATGCATAGTATCCTGGATCCATGAAGTAACTGGCCTTTAAAAATAAAAATCTGCCTGCCTCTATGGGAATTTAACATAGGGGTGTCCAGACTTATGCACCCTGTATTTTAAGGAAGAACATTTATTTATTTACGATACATTATTCATTCACAAAGAAAATTGGTGTCCTTAAAGGTTGGATTTTTCCTAATTTTTTTAATTAAGGCATTAAGTTCAGTTTCCAAAAGATGATTTTTTATTCCTCTTTTTAGTCAACTTTAGCATGGGTGTCTAAACTTATGCATAGCACTGTGTATATATATATATATATTCTGTGCAACAGTTGAATCTCTGATGACTCAATAAGTGCAGTTCACCTTTATTCTGTCTGATACACAATGATGACGTGATGTTTCACTCATAACTAGCACAAACATCATCAGCAAAACCTGAAATGGTTCAGTGATTTACTGCTGAACGCAATCATATATTAGTCTCACTGTCACGTGATGGTGGATCTGGTGAAGAAGCTGTCAGCGATCAAAATACTGATTTCGCAGATCTTGAAAACTATAGTTTTGAGAATATGTTTGAGATGACGAATATGAGTCAGATGCTGAATGAACTGGGAAATGAGCTCTGATGATGACGACGATGATGGTAAAAAAACATCTGCTCACATTGAACCCTTTCAAATTCCAAAAGGTAATGAAATATGCTTTTTTTATTATTATTCTTTTGTCATTGTCATTAAAATATCAGGACAGTTTTATACTTTTGTAGCAGTAAGATAATCCATTAGACCCAAATATGTAATAATGATTGACATCACTTTTGTATATTGAAAGGTTAAATCTAAATGAAATCTGTTCAGCATATAAAGTGATTGTGTCTCTACAGAAAACTTGGATTAAACTGTTCAATTCAAATGAACGTTTGAAGCATTAAAGTTTTGGTGAGGTTTTGGACGGAAATCTTCAAAAATATCTTCATTTGTGTTCCCAAGGATGAATGAAAGTCTTGTGTGTTTGGAACAATGAGGGTGAATGTGATGAAAGAATTTTCTTTTTTACTCAATTTCTACCCAATAAAATATTTTAATTTATATTAGAGCTTGGCATAACTAAAACATTTATATAAATTAGAAACGGATTTTTAGCATTTTCTTAATCTACCATGACTTTTCCAGGTCTAGAAATCACACTTTCAAAACTAGTCTACTTTTCCCAAGGGTTTATTTAAAGGGAAAAAAATAGTTGTTAAGGGATGAATTAAAATAAGAAATACATTGATTCTTAGTTATTTTAATGCTTGTTTTGTCTTATTTAAATCATTCTTGAAGTCCCCTTGAAAGTTTGCCTAAGAACCACTGGTGTAAAATCATTAAAAAATAGTTTAATTTGATTTTGATTTCTTCCACAAATGACTGAGATCCAGCAGTGATTGTCAGAGCCCTGTTGAAGACCGGCGGCTCCACCAACAGAAATCACTGGTAATGCATTACTGAAATTCAGTCCGACCTTGACATCTAACATCAGCAGTAACAAATATTAGGTTGATTTTACTCCGAACCATCCCTTTAAGATCCCGATATACTTGCAGCAAAATTATTAACAAAAATCACAGTGGTGTTAATGTGGATGTGTTTGCACAAGCTGTGCAATCCGGCACTCCAATCAAGTTATAACATTTATTTAAAATAAACCACTAGATTGCTATAAAGCAGCAGCTTTACAGTATTAAATGAAAAACACAGTGTCAGTATAAAGCAGCTCTCCAGTGTGCTCGTGTTTTTACTCGCGTCTGAGGGACTGAACAGAACAAATGAACCGGAGAAGGCGGAGCCTCAGAGCCACACCTACCTATTACATCATCACCACAGAATAGCGGTAGTTTGACGGCGTTTACCAGCCGGAGTGAACTTTTCTAGAAAGTTCACTTTGGCAAGTTGTTTCGAACTCTTTTTGGCCTGATTTTGTTCAAAATGACCTCACACCAGTTGGTTCTTCGATTTCTGTAAATAACCCAGAATGCTCCTCTGAGGGTCTACCTGCTCAAACGACTTGAGTCCAGCCTCCTTCCCCACTGCCGTCATGTCCTCCAGCACGGCTTTCTTCACATCCTACCATTCAAACGGGATGAAGAGAGCACATTTCACTGACCGCATGAGCATGTTTATCAGTTTAAAACTATTGATATCTCATGCTAAGTTGAGAAACTGCAGTGTGTGCACAAGTGTTAGGTGTTATGGCATGTTTAACTCTTTCCCCGACAGCATTTTGTTTTACATTTTCACAAAAATCATGTCCACCAGAATATGTTGTTGTATGAATATCTGAATATACAATATTTTACAAGAAAGAACAGAGCCTCTGTTTAAAAAAAACATTATTCTAGATTCAAACACTTGAATGTGGGCTAGTTTAATAAAAAAAGCAACATATTAAACAAAAAGCTGAGAAAAATGTGTTTTTGTCAAAGACTACATCCAGATGGGATTCAGAACAATGATCAAAACACACATGGAGTAGATCAGTTTTGATTTATATGCTATTTAATGTTTGATGCTTTAATCGCTTATTTCAGATTATTCTTCGCCTGTGTTTTGATCCAGAGATTCAGTTCTCTTTCAGAAGAAGTGTAATAGCGCCCCCTACGGTATAACAGTGAAAACATGGATTACTGGAAATTTCCATCAATGGCGGGGAAAGAGTTAATATAGTTGGGCGACAAATTTGTCCCCAAAAATGAGTTAAATTTGCATGTGTACTGTATATGGCATTAAAGCTCACAGGATTTTGACAAAGCTCTTCGTATGATCCGACTATCCCTCTTTCTTTGGCCCAGTCGACAAACACCTCCGGGTCTGGAACTACAACTCCTAAAAGATGAGACTAAAAACAGAGGATGAGGACGCTGTCAGTTTCACTGCACTGAACAGTTGTTGTACTTAAATGCATGTTTGCTTACTTGTAGACTATCTCCGTGCACGAAGACCTGCAGAACAGGAACACAGCGAGTGTAGACGTTCTCGATCTTCTCGGGAGCGATGTACTCGCCCTGGGACAGCTTAAAGATGTTCTTCTTCCTGTCCACAATGCGCAAAGTGCCATTCTGAAAGATCCAATGTTCACACAGGATTTCATTCAGAAACTAGAAACAATTCATAACTCTTACAAGGAAAATATATACGGCATACAAACAGCTGTAATGACTTAATCCCGGAGGGAAATTATCATTATTATTTTTTTTTTACAGCCTAAAATGACTGATTTGTGGCATTTTTTTCACTTTTTTCATTTAATTTTGATAATTTGTCTCAGAAAAAAGACTTAGTGAATCGATCTTGATTTAAGAATGTTTAGATATTTGTGAATGAAAAGACAAAACTAAATTAAAGCTGCAAGCAGCATTTGATCGGGGTTCAAGCTGAAAAGCCACCAACAATCATGATTTACTTATATAATTAGTGTTAGTGATAGTAAGAGTACAATTATCTCTAAATACTTTTTGTGCATAATTAATTACTAAAATAGTGGTTATGGCACAAAGCAACGGTGACACCAGGGGTCTCATTTATAAAGCGTGCGTACGCACAAAACGGGGCTGGAAACGTACGTACGCCAGTTCCCACGCAAAGGTTGTGATCTATAAAAAACAAACTTGACGGGAGAATGTGCGCACCTTTAAGCAAACTTTGAGCCGTGCGTACGCACATTCTGGAGACAAAGGGAATTGGCGACACCGATGGTGAGCTGGAGTTAAGTGTCTTTTTGGTCACTTTTAGACAGACAATCTAAAGAAAATTTAACATATACAGAAAGATAATACAAATATAATTTCACTCACCAAGCCTGCCACTTGAAGCAAATATCCATCCCTTCTTAAATGTCCGCGTCAGCGAGCGCGTTGGGCCGTTTAGTGAAACTGACGCAAATAACAGTTTAAATAAATAAAATAATGATTTAAACTAATGGAGTTAAGCACTTAAACATGAAGTCATTACTGAGAAGTTACAACATTTCTATATTCAAATTCAGTCAATAGAAATATTTGTTGTGGATGCGATGTTTTTGAACACTTTTCCTGTGGCGTGCTGTTTTAATGTTTTAACCACAGAGATAACTGCTTATCATGATAATACCAGATTGTCTGAGAAAATAGTTTCGTGCAAATAATGCCCAAGGACTATCTGTTTCCACTAAAAGTATCAATTAAAAATACAATTTGGCCAGTGGAAAAGATTGAGAAAAACTTTCTCTGAAATGTATTTTACACTATTTGATTTATGTATTCAAAAACAAGGCAAGGATAGACAACTACTTGATTTTTATTAATGTAATGTGTCTTGTACCGTTAAACGTTATCACGTGGATGAATAATCATATGCAAATGATATGCAGATGAGGATCTGCATAGTAAAACTAGGCGTTGTAAGCTCCATATATGGTTATTTCGGGGAGGAGACGCATGTGCGCACAATCTTCCGCTGACTGGGATGTATAGAGTGAATTCTGCGCAGGTTCTGGCGTACGAACGGTTTTATGAATCCGAATATTATTTTGCGTACGCCATTTTTGGCTTTCGGGCGCACGTACACTTTTAGTAAGGTTCCTACGCACAGTTTTATAAATGAGACCCCAGAACTCTACTGAAAATACAGAATTGATTTAGACACAATAGCTTGCACACTGTCACGGTGACATTTTAAAATATTAAGTCATGTTTTTACAATTTAACAATTATATCATTGTCTATTGTTGTAATGTAGTTTAATCAGTGTATTATCATCAGTGATTGCACTCACTAGCAATATTTCAAAAGTCCATATCCACTAGTGGTTCTCAACTCCAGTCCTCGGGACCCACTGCTCTGCACATTTTGTATGTCTCTCTTATCTGACACACTCAGTTCAGTTCATGGAGTCTCTCCTAATGAGCTGATGATCTGGTTCAGGTGTGTTCAGGTGTTCAGGGAGACATACAAAATGTGCAGAGCAGTGGGTCCCGAGGACTGGAGTTGAGTGAAACCAGGCATTATGGGGACTAGCAAATTTTCACCCCAATATACAGTATATACAGTATTACATATAGTAGTTGAAAGGTAGGGTAGGCAATTTGTTTAATAGACACATTTTGTTATACTGGTTGAATAATAATGGCTGATAATGGGGAGATTGCTTGATTTTGCACTAAATTCTGCGATCGCATAATTGCTAAATCCTGGATGGACTGTAAGGTAATCTGAAGTAGCAATAAATCCAATTTAAAGTGTGCAATCCTTCTGGAGGAAGACGTCTCACCGGCAGCCACTGTCCCACGTCTCCGGTGTGAAGCCAGCCGTCAGCGTCCAGAGTCTCTCCCGTCCTCTCTTCATCCTTCAGATACCCTCGGAAGACACTGGGACCCCGGATACAGATCTGACACGTGCATGTATAACACGGTATTCAACAGATAATACATTTGTTTCAATTAACATTTGAGTCAAAAGTGTTCCCAGAAGACCTCACACAGTGTTGTTGTTACTAAGCAACAGCATTGTCAAAGGCCCGTGTTACAAGTCACTTGCCAAATTACCCACAACTGCAGAAAAAGTATCCACATTGGTCGG
This sequence comes from Rutilus rutilus, assembly GCF_951802725.1. Taxonomy (NCBI): domain Eukaryota; kingdom Metazoa; phylum Chordata; class Actinopteri; order Cypriniformes; family Leuciscidae; genus Rutilus; species Rutilus rutilus. The sequence continues at coordinate 5,806,593 of NC_140232.1, forward strand.
TGGTTAATTTCTCACCGTGATCAAAGATACTGACCTCTCCTTCTCCGTTCTTGGCATAGTAGTTCATGTCGGGGATGTCGGTCAACTTCACCATAGCGCAGGGTAAAGGAGCGCCGACATGACCTGAAACACATCACACTGCTGTAAGGCCAGGCCAAACACACTGGATGCTCTCAGTTAAAAAACAAAGCAATACAATACAGTTCAAAGTCTTGGATCAAATTGATCATGTGAAAAAATAAAGGCATCTATAATGTTACAAAAGATTTTTATTTCAAACAAATGCTGTTCGTTTGAACTTTTTATTTGTCAAGGAATCATGTGACACTGAAGACTGGAGTAATGATGCTAAAAGTTCAGCTTTGCCAAGACATAAATAAATTATAAAATATATTAAATTAGAGAACATCCATCCATCCATCCATTCTCCTCCGCTTCTCCGGGTGGCGGTGGCAGCAGTAGGATCATACACACGTCCTTTTCCCCAGCTACTATCTCCCAAGGCATTCCCAGCAATTCCCAGGCCAGCCGGGAGATAAAGTCCCTCCAGCGCGTCCTATTTCTGCCTGAGGTCTCTTCCCAGTTGGGCAAGCTCAGAACATCTCCCCCAGGAGTTGACCGGGAAGCATCCTGCAAAAGATGCCCGAATCACCTCATCTGACTCCTTTTGATGCAAAAGGAGCAGCGTCTCTACTCCAAGTCCTTCCCGGATGTCAGGGCATCGCACACCGTCTCTCATGGTTAGCCTAGGCACTCGTACCCGCAATATCGTTCTTTCGGTCACTACCCAGAGTTCATTACCATAGTCATAGTCCATGGAACATAGATTGACTGGTAAATTGAAAGCATCACCTTCATGCCAAGTTCCTGCTTCACAACAACGGACTTGTACAATGACCTTGTACAAGGACTTGTACAAAGGGCTGCAGCAGTAATATGCTCATTGTACAAGTCTGTTGTTATCAACCACCTGCTCCGACCTGCACTCGTTCGTGAACAAGACCCCGAGGTACTTGAACTCCTCCACTTGGTGAAGCAACTCGCAAAAATGAAACATCACTGATCTTACTTAAGCTGGACTGTGACACTATTTTCTTCTGGAAACAAACTTTGTTGCATTATCTTCCTGTTATCTCTGTAAGGCTGCTTTGAAACAATCTGTATTGTAAAAAGCGCAATCAATCAATCAATCAATCAATCAATCAATCAATCAATCAATCAATCAATCAATCAATCAATCAATCAATGAATGTGACTTGACCGAATGGCACACATGAGTGACCCAGGTACCCCATTCTCCTGTAATGCCCCCCACAAGACATATCAGGGAATATCACGGTCGTAAGCCTTCTCCAAGTCAACAAAACACATGCCTGGATAGGCAAACTCCCATGTCTCCTCCAGGGTCCTTGGCAGGGTAAAAACCTGGTCCACTGTTCCAAGCCTGGGTCGAAATCTCATTGTTCCTCCTCCTCTAGTTTGACAGTTGGGTGGATTCTGAGGGCGCTCCGATTGATCAGGCGCCGATATTTATCGGCCGATGATAGCTCTATATAGTTTGATCAGTGGGCTCTATAAAAGCCGATCAGAATCAAAACAGATTTTGGCTGCAGGGTGTGCCTGCTGGGTGATATAGCCAGCAGCCATAAGCAATATCACCCTGTAGCCCAAGACTGGTTGCCCACTGAAGCTAAGCAGGGTTGAGCCTGATCAGTACCTGGATGGGAGACCTCCTGAAAAAAACAGGCTGCTGCTGGAAGAGGTGTTAGTGTGGCCAGCAGGGGCTGCTCACCCTGTGGTCTGTGTGGGTCCTAACGCTCCAGTAAAGTGATGGTGACACTATACTGACAAAGAGCACCGTCCTTCGGATGAGACGTTAAACCGAGGTCCTGACTCTCTGTGGTCATTAAAAATCCCAGATTTTTGCCCATTGAAAGAAATTGGCAAGAAAAGACTTCAAAGAAATTGATGGCAACATTTTGGAAGAAACCGTACAGCACCTTAAAACATCAACCTGCGCTCTTGACACACTTCCCACATCATTTTTCAAAAGTGTGTTAAACAGTTTAGAAGCAGATCTTCTAGAAGTGGTAAAGGCTTCACTTCTCTCTGGGAGTTTTCCAAACTCCCTGAAAACTGCAGTTGTCAAGCCCCTCCTGAAAAAGAGCAATCTGGATAAGACCATATTAAGCAACTATAGGCCGATCTCAAATCTTCCTTTCATAGGCAAGATCATTGAAAAAGTTGTCTTCAATCAGCTGAACAAATTCTTATGCTCGAATGGATACTTTGACAATTTTCAATCTGGTTTCCGACCGCACCACAGCACAGAGACAGCGCTCATAAAGATAATAAACGATATTCGCTTAAATACTGATTCAGGCAAATTATCAGTGCTGGTGCTACTCGACCTCAGTGCTGCATTTGACACTGTCGATCATAACATACTTCTGGACAGGCTGGAAAACTGGGTGGGGCTTTCTGGGATAGTCCTAAAATGGTTCAGGTCATACTTAGATGGGAGAGGTTATTATGTGAGTATAGGAGATCATAAGTCTGAGTGGACATCCATGACATGCGGAGTCCCTCAAGGCTCAATTCTTGCACCACTCCTGTTCAACCTGTATATGCTCCCAATGAGCCAAATAATGAGAAAGAACCAAATTGCTACCACAGCTATGCAGACGACACACAGCTCTACTTAGCCCTATCACCTAACGATTACAGCCCCGTTGACTCCCTGTGCCAATGCATTGATGAAGTCAACAGTTGGATGTGTCAAAACTTTCTTCAATTAAACAAAGACAAAACTGAAGTCATTGCGTTTGGAAACAAAGATGAAGTTCTCAAGGTGAACGCATACCTTCACTCTAGGGGTCAAACAACCAAAAATCAAGTCAGGAATCTTGGTGTGACACTAGAGTCAGAGCTTAGTTTCAGTAGTCATGTCAAAGCTATAACTAAATCAGCATACTATCATCTGAAAAATATTGCAAGAATTAGATGCTTTGTTTCCAGACAAGACTTAGAGAAACTTGTGCATGCTTTCATCACCAGCAGGGTGGATTATTGTAATGGACTCCTCACTGGCCTTCCCAAAAAGACCATAAGACAGTTGCAGCTCATACAGAACGCTGCCGCCAGGATTCTGAGCAGAACCAGAAAATATGAACATATCACACCAGTCCTCAGGTCTTTACACCGGCTCCCAGTTAATTTAGGATTGATTTTAAAGTATTATTACTGGTATATAAATCATTCAATGGCCTAGGACCTCAATATATTGCAGATATGCTCACTGAATATAAACCCAACACATCACTCAGATCATTAGGATCATATCAGCTAGAAATACCAAGGGTTCACTCTAAGCATGGCGAATCTGCTTTTAGCTATTATGCCAGCCGCAGCTGGAACCAGCTTCCAGAGGAGATCAGACGTGCTCCTACTGTAGTCACATTCAAATCCAGACTCAAAACACATCTGTTCAGCTATGCATTTACTGAATGAGCACTGTGCCAATGTTCGTCCGACTGTTTGTATACTGTACTGTACTGTACTGTATTTTATTTTTTATTTTTCTAAACTGTTTTAATTATTCTTATTTCTTTTTATTATTTTAATTTCTTCTATGTAAAGCACTTTTGAATTGCCATTGTGTATGAAATGTGCTATATAAATAAACTTGCCTTGCCTTGCCATTGGCCTCTGTCCATCATGGCCTCCTAATAATCCCCATATATATACTGATTGGCTTCATCACTGTCTCCTCTCCACCAATAAGCTGGTGTGTGGTGGGCGTTCTGGCGCAATATGGCTGCCGTCGCATCATCCAAGTGGATGCTGCACATTGGTGGTGGTTGAGGAGATCCACCCTTCCATATGTGAAGCGCTTTGAGGACCCAGAAAAAGCGCTATATTGATGTAACAAATTATTATTAAATTATTATTATTATTATTATTATTATTAAAACTCGTGACATTTAAAATGCACAGCTAGACTTGCTTCATTACATTCACCAGTCTTTCAGCTCTACCAGGTGTCTGAAAAGGACAATAAATTTGCAATGTCTGCATAGAGCCTGCTTAAAACCCCAAACTTGACATCCAAATCAGCTAGATCAGTTATTGTCGTAAAAAACAGTCTGCTGTTTTCTTAACTGCAGGATGTTCTCGATAATAAAAAGAGAGTTATCAAACCTGCATTAAGCCACGAAAGAGGCGGAGTGGAACACGGACAAGCAAAGTGAACTTTGAGCTTCTAAACGGTTAAAAACACAGAAATATGTCAAAATGACCAGCTTGGTGAGTATTCGCTTAAACACAGGAAATCATGTCTTGAGTGAACACAAACAGTTGATAAAGAAAACACACTTGTAACAGTATATTGGATCTGTGCATTCGGTCTTAAAGTGACAGCAGCCTAATAAACCTGCTGCCGTCTATGTCATTAATGTTAATCAAACAAGATAAGACAAAGAGAAAATCACTCATTGCTCTTTAGTAGATTTACTCGGATTAATCTCTATTTATGAAACATCACTGAACTTACATAAGCTGGACTGTGATGCTATTTTCTTCTGGAAACAAACTTTGTTGCATTATTTTCCTGTTATCACTGTAAAGCTGCTTTGAAACAATACTGCATTGTAAAAAGCGCTATATAAATAAATGTGACTTGACTTGACTATAATTTATACAGTGAAGACTATGCAGTGATGTTTTACATTTGATTACTTTCTGTTGATAAAGACTGTTCTGTTTTTACTATTTGTTTCATAGGAATGCTGTATTTGTTAGGCTCGAGTCTAGTTGTTCCTAATCACCTCTAAGAGAGGGAAAAGAATATGTTGCACATGTTGCTTGTCAATAAATAAAGAGTTCATGATACTTTCTCATCTCTTCATTTTTTTATACTTAAAATACATTGTTGTTAAGAATAGTATTATTTGTTTCGGTGATGAGTATCAGTGCTCGTATCAGCCATTACTGCTTCCAGTCGGTAATCGGTGATTGGCCCCAAAATTCCTGATCGGAGCATCCTTAGCGGATTCTCCTTTCCAGCACTCTGGCCTAGGCTTTCCCAGGTAGGCTGAGAAACACGATCCCCTGATAGTTAGAACTCATTCTGAAAATGGGAACCACCACACCCGTCTGCCAATGGCCAGGTGCTGTCCCTGATTCCCATGTGATGTTGAACAGGTGTGTCAACCAGGACATCCCGACTACATCCAGGGCCGTAAGTATCTCAGGGACAATCTCACCTTGCCACCTCAGACCTTTTAAACTACCTCAGTGACTTTCGATAAGAAAACCACTAAATGGAAAACAGTTATATTAAATTGTAATAATATTTGAAGGGTAGTGTGTGTGAAACAGAGCACAGTATGCAACATCACGTGACCTCACTCTGCTGTTTCATTAAGAAATGACAGCACAAACCTGCACTCCAGTCGCCCGGCATGGAGAAGGTGCATCCAGCTGTGCACTCCGTCTGCCCATAACCCTCAAAAATCTGGAATTATATTAAACAAACCCTGTCAATATCATGACCAATACTGGTGAAAATATCCCCTGTACACATATTCAAAACACTTTTATTATTCATATAATATTATAGTATTTCTTATTATTAATTCATTTTATCTTTATATTTTCAGTTTTCAGATATTTCTATTCATTTTAGATAAGATTTAGGCATTTTGCTATGTGCTTTTGCCATTTGTATTAGTTTTTTTTATTTATTTATTTATTTCATTAACACAGTATTTCAGTTTCCAATAAGGTTCCATTAGTTAACTACATTTTCTAACATTAATAATGAAAAATACGTCTATTTCTTAGTTTATATTAATTTCAGCATTTAGTAATAAATTATTCAAATTAAAAGTTGTGTCTGTTAATATTTAATGAAACTGAGGTAACATGAACTAACAATAAACAGTTGTATTTTATGAACTACCGTAACAAAAATGTATATGTATATACAGTTTACATTTTTAATCGAATATTAATATTTTAGTTCATTTGCGATGTATTTCAATTACCAAAAATGTTTTAAAAATACTTTTAGTTAACAATAACCAGTGTTGTGTTACAATATTGGGTTACTCTCTAAAAAAGTAACTAATTGCATTAATTAGTTACTTTTTATGAATTGGATCATCGAAGGTCAGCAGCAAAGACATTGGTTAATAAAGTGAGATTAAAGGTGCATTGTGTAATATTTAGGAGGATCTGTTGACAGAAATGCAATATCATATACATAACTATGTTTTCAGTGGTGTATAAAGATCTTACATAATGAACCGTTATGTTTTATCACCTTAAAATGAGCCATTTCTATCTACATACACCGCGGGTCCGCTTACATCGACATGTTTCTACAGTGGCCCTAAACGGACAAACGCGTTTCGTCACTATGTTGTTCTTCGTGCAAAAAAAAGCTAGCTAAAGTCAGCGAATAAAACACTGACACAATGATGAACGAGTAAAATAAACCTCATTGCTGAACTGGCTACTCTCTGCTGTCTCAGACAATGACATCACTTCCTGTCGGCCACCGTAACTTCTGCTGGTTGCAATTCGCAACCTCACCACTAGATGCCGCTAAAAATTACACACTGCACCTTCACACTGAGTTCGCATTTCACTTTTTTTATTTATTTTAATACTTCATCAGTTTTGTGCAAGTGAGATGATTAAATGCCTGCTCTAATTTAGTCTAGACCTACAATAAGCATCATGTTCACACAACGCCTCTGCACTTACTGACGATTTCTCTCAACTTGAGGACAGGACAACTGTCAGTCAATACATGGGAAAAGTACACAGTAACTTGCGTTACGTATTTGAAAAAGAAACTCTTTTGTTGTACATTTAAAAGTAAAGCATTTATAGTTACTTGGAAAAAAAGAATCTGATTACGCAATTTGCCTTAATGCGTTTCCCCCAACACTGACAATAACAACACTGCATTCAAAGCAATCTGATGTCAGAGAGGAAGGGAAGCCTTGCTTAACCTTCACGAAAACACATTTGTGTGTGTATAAAAATGCTTTACAGTTTTTTAATCTATAGATGAAAACACTTCATATTAAATTGTACTGTATTTAAAGTGAGGACTCTCACCAGACAGCCGAGGGTGGCCCTGAGGAAGGAGAGGACGGTTGGAGAGATCGGTGCAGATGCAGTGAGGATGAACCGCAGGTTTCCACCCAGACTGGCCTACGAGAAGAGAGAGAGAGAGAGAGAGAGACGTCACAATATAAACACATTATATATCCACAAAGGGGCGCTCCCATCTCTTTTCATCAAATCGTTCCATAGCTGGAGCGTTGGGTTATTGAGAAACGTACCTGAATCTTATTGAAGATCAGTCGGTCCCACAGGCTGTTGTTCCTCACGACTCCACTACTCAGTTCTGCCTGTTTCCTCCTCACGGCGTAATGAAGAATCACTCTCTTCAACGGAGACGTGACCGAGCCCAGAATCTACACACACACACACACACACACACACACGACACTCATCAGTTGTAAGTGAGTGATTATTCTCCATTTGTGTCCAAGAACTCCACACTGCTGTGCAGAACACACTTTATCATAGATGCGGTTGAGTAATCGAGGCACCACGGGGAAGAAGGTGGGCTTCAGGGTCTTTATGTCATCCATCAGCAGAGCGATGTCACCCTGGTAAAAACCAACCCGTGCTCCGTGACAAAACATTGACACCTGACGAACAGAGACATGTTTTGTATTAAATTCAAGTCAATATGTAATCATAGGTAAGATTTAATAATAAAGTTAAATTCATTAACATAAACGTATACAAAAAGGTTTTATAAAACAAAACAAATAGCATCTATAAATCTGGGTTAGTGTTCATTTATACACTAATGTTCAAAAGTTTGGAATAATTAAGATTTTTCATTTAAATGTTTTTGAAAGTAGTCACTTCTGCTCACCGAGGCTGCGTTTATTTGACCACAGACACAGTAAAAACAGTAAAATAGTGAAATATTATTACAATTTTAAATAAATGATGCAAAGCTGTATTTTCAGCATCATTACTCCAGTATTCAGTGTCACATGATCCTTCAGAAATCATTCTAATATGATGATTTGCTGCTAGAGAAACATTTCTGATTATTATCAATGTTGAAAACTTCATATTGTGATGGAAACCGTCATACACTACCATCCAAAACGTAAGATTTAAACAAAAGAAAAGATAGAAATTGAATACTTGCTATTCAGTAAGGATGCTCTAAATTGATCAAAAGTGACAGTAAATATTTATACTGTTAAAAGAGATTTCTATTTAAAATAAATGCTTTTCTTTTGAATTTTCTGATCATCAAATAACCCTTTTTTAATTTTTTTTTATCACGGTTTCCACTAATTTATTAAGCAGGAAAAACTGTTTCAGCATTGATAATATTAAGAACTGTAATTAATAATTGATCATCAATAATAATTGATAACTGAGCAGCAGATCATCATATTAGCATGTTTTCTGAAGGATCATGTGACACTGAAGACTGGAGTAATGATGCTGAAAATTCAGCTTTGATCACAGGAATAAATAACATTTTAAAATATTACAATAGAAAACAGTTACTTTAAATTGTATTAAAATGTCACAATATTACAGTTTTTACTGTATTTTTGATTAAATAAATTGACACTTCTTTCAAAAACATATAAAACCTTTAACTAATAGTGTAAATATACTATTCATATTAATTCGTACTACATTAATGTTGCTTAATACATTGGAATTTACACTATTTAGGACTAATAAACACTCTAAAACGTCAATGATCTTATGTACACTTAATTAATGTCCATAACCTTATTATACACCATCAAAGCATTTTATTCTAATGATAAAAGTCACGTTTCATCAAAATCTATTTCCCCCATGACTTTTCAGATTAAACCAAGGAAAACCTTTTCAGATGACAATAATAATAATAATAACATAAAACAATTCTATATTATCCTTGTATATTTAATCCAATCAAAACCAGAGAGGAAAAAAAAAATCTCAAGAGTCATGTTCTACGTGATTTCTCTTTTATCATTATGATTATTATTCTGATTATTTTGCTCCATTTAGAAACAGTGGCATTAAATTAGTGAGGGGTTTACCTGGATCATTCGTTCAAACATGTGGGCGAGTGGCAGATAAGAGATGGACACGTCCTCTTGACGAATCACAAAGAAGCCCTGATGTGTGTGCGCATAAAATGAATTGAATAAGATCAAATGGAAAATAAATGTGGTGATTAGACAAGCTGATAAGATTTAACAGGCTATCAATTCTGCACTTTCACTGGCGCTTTCCCATGCAGAGTATCAGTAGAATTTCAATATTGAGAGAACAATATGAAGTCCATTTCACCATTAGAGGAACAAAGGACTTTATAAACAGGACTTGAAAGAGAAAGAGGTCTCATGGGGAACTCAAGGTCTCTATTAAAGGAACAGAAAACACAGAAGGAAGTAGAACAGGACAGAAGATAAGATGAAAGCTACAGAGAGAGGATGTTAAGGAGGGGAAATGTCACGAGTTGAAGGATAAGAAAGCAAAGAAAGCAGACACGGGAAGCTCAGATCTCTCTGAACTGACCTCGAGGATCTTGATGACAGAGGAGGTGTTGGAGGCGATGTTGCCGTGAGTTATCATGGCTCCTTTAGGCTTTCCTGCATGCAAAAACAGAAACACATCTAAACCTGACATACATAAACATCATGGCTAGAGCTGCACGATTAAATTGAGTATCATGATTTTAATTTTTATTTTCAAAGAGAGATTTTGAACAGATTCTGAACAGACAACTAAACAAAATAACATCTAATTTACTAGAGGTTCTGACAAAAAATGTGAATTGCTGCAGTCTATTTAAAATGTTAAATGAATCTGAATGATTCAATGACTCACTCATAATACTTCACTTGTTTCACTACTGGATGAATCAGCGTTTTTGAACGAATCTCTTGAATGAATGATTCAATGACTCACTCATAATACTTCACTTGTTTCGTTACTGGATGAATCAGTGTTTTTGAACAAATCTCTTGAATGAATGATTCAATGACTCACTCATAATTCTTCACTCGTTTCACTACTGGATGAATCAGCATTTTTTGAACGAATCTCTTGAATGAATGATTCAATGACTCACTCATTATACTTCACTCGTTTCATTACTGGATGAATCAGCGTTTTTGAACGAATCTCTTGAATGAATGATTCAATGACTCACTCATTATACTTCACTCGTTTCATTACTGGATGAATCAGCGTTTTTGAACGAATCTCTTGAATGAATGATTCAATGACTCACTCATAATACTTCACTCGTTTCATTACTGGATGAATCAGCGTTTTTGAACGAATCTCTTGAATGAATTATTCAATGACTCACTCATAATACTTCACTCGTTTCATTACTGGATGAATCAGCGTTTTTGAACGAATCTCTTGAATGAATGATTCAATGACTCACTCATAATACTTCACTCGTTTCATTACTGGATGAATCAGCGTTTTTGAACAAATCTCTTGAATGAATGATCCAATGACTCACTCATAATTCTTCACTCGTTTCACTACAGGATGAATCAGCATTTTTTGAACGAATCTCTTGAATGAATGATTCAATGACTCACTCATTATACTTCACTCGTTTCATTACTGGATGAATCAGCGTTTTTGAACAAATCTCTTGAATGAATGATCCAATGACTCACTCATAATTCTTCACTCGTTTCATTACTGGATGAATCAGCGTTTTTGAACAAATCTCTTGAATGAATGATTCAATGACTCACTCATAATACTTCACTCGTTTCATTACTGGATGAATCAGCGTTTTTGAACGAATCTCTTGAATGAATTATTCAATGACTCACTCATAATACTTCACTCGTTTCATTACTGGATGAATCAGCGTTTTTGAACGAATCTCTTGAATGAATGATTCAATGACTCACTCATAATACTTCACTCGTTTCATTACTGGATGAATCAGCGTTTTTGAACAAATCTCTTGAATGAATGATCCAATGACTCACTCATAATTCTTCACTCGTTTCACTACTGGATGAATCAGCATTTTTTGAACGAATCTCTTGAATGAATGATTCAATGACTCACTCATTATACTTCACTCGTTTCATTACTGGATGAATCAGCGTTTTTGAACAAATCTCTTGGATGAATGATCCAATGACTCACTCATAATTCTTCACTCGTTTCATTACTGGATGAATCAGCGTTTTTGAACAAATCTCTTGAATGAATGATTCAATGACTCACTCATAATTCTTCACTCGTTTCACTACTGGATGAATCAGCATTTTTTGAACGAATCTCTTGAATGAATGATTCAATGACTCACTCATTATACTTCACTCGTTTCATTACTGGATGAATCAGCGTTTTTGAACGAATCTCTTGAATGAATGATTCAATGACTCCCTCATTATACTTCACTCGTTTCATTACTGGATGAATCAGCGTTTTTGAACGAATCTCTTGAATGAATGATTCAATGACTCACTCATTATACTTCACTCGTTTCATTACTGGATGAATCAGCGTTTTTGAACGAATCTCTTGAACGAATGATTCAATGACTCACTCATAATACTTCACTTGTTTCATTACTGGATGAATCAGCGTTTTTGAACGAATCTCGAATGAATGATTCAATGACTCACTCATAATACTTCACTTGTTTCATTACTGGATGAATCAGCGTTTTTGAACGAATCTCGAATGAATGATTCAATGACTCACTCATAATACTTCACTTGTTTCGTTACTGGATGAATCAGCGTTTTTGAACGAATCTCTTGAATGAATGATTCAATGACTCACTCATAATACTTCACTTGTTTCGTTACTGGATGAATCAGCGTTTTTGAACGAATCTCTTGAATGATCCAATGACTCACTCATAATACTTCACTTGTTTCATTACTGCATGAATCAGCGTTTTTGAACGAATCTCTTAAATTAATGATTCAATGACTCACTCATTATACTTCACTTGTTTCATTACTGGATGAATCAGCGTTTTTGAACGAATCTCTTGAATGAATGATTCAATGACACATTTTTAAGACACTTGTCGCCACCAACTGGTGTAATGTAATCGATCCAATCTTTATTTGAAGTTACTTTCAAAAGGTGATTTGCTCCATTTTGATTGCTACTGTAGAGATCAGTGTTTATATCTGAACTACAACTTTTATTATAGTACTTCTATGATAATATAAATATTTGTAACACAGAAATAACGAAACAGTGTAGTTGAAAAGGCTTTGTGAAGCAGTTTCATACGCATACATGACAACTGCTCTCTCTGGATCAGCGGCGGCGTGAACGCAGATATGAATGTTCCGGAGTGATTTTGTCAAATGTTTAATAGATGAATAGCGAATCACTGTCATTTAGAAATGAGTTCGCGCAGGTGTTCGAATTGAGATCTTTTAACATTAATCTTGCCGCTCTAATCATGGTCATTATGCAGTGGCGTAGGTTTGATTTTGAAATTGGTGGGGACGGGGACATCAATATAAATATATTTTAAGTTCTGATCGAAATTATTGCTAAGGATATATCAGTGTCACTGGATATTGGTAGGGACACGTCCCTAGCGTCCCTACTAAATTCTACGCCCCTGCATTATGGTATTAAAGGGTTTCAATGTCACAGGGGAAACATGTGAAATTTGGTTATATATTACAACAGATCACAGAACGGCCCATAAAATGAATCCGAGCAGGGTGTGTGTTGGTCGGTACCTGTGGTCCCACTGGTGAAACACACAACAGCCAGATCTTCAGGTTTAGGAGGCTGAAGCAATACAAAAGCAAAGACACATCATAAACTGTTGTGTTCTGTGTGAATGTCCCTCACAAGCTTACAGCAGCATGTGTCTGTATGTCTCTGTATGTCTCTGCATCAACTGAATGCATGGCAAATCTAGTCAGCCGAGACCGAATACATTAATACGGTCACATCCATCAACATGCTAAAACTACTCCAGAGTTATCAGAACTGAACTAGCAAAAAGGAGAAAAACAAATCAAGGAGCTCTTACCACAGGTGCCTTTAAGTTTTCTCTTCCCAGATCCTGCAATGCACACACACACACACACACACACACACTTAGATCAACCACAGAGCTTTTGTCAAAGTTGAAAATAAAAAAAAGATTATTTGAGTATGCTTTACAAGAAAATACTATTTCAGTCTTTCTACTGCAAAATGTCATGTTTAAATCAATGTTACTTGGCGTTTCTTTGTAATTATTTGTGGAATTTACTAGCAACTTCTGAGTGAAATTGTTTTAAAGTAATCCCTAAATCGTTTGTTCAGTGCCTTAATCATAATGACCAGCAAATAGATTGTACATTTGAAATATGAGGTTGATAGAACATGTAGACTTAATGTTCTCAACTCAAAGCTCACAAGCCAATGAACGACAGCAGTCATTTCAATAACCACCCGTCATCCACGTTTACCACCCAATTACTTCATCTTATCCATGTTAATTCAGCAACTTGTTCCACCCTGATTAATGCCAGTGTGAACTACACCAGTACACAGAGGATAGTCAATCACATTCATTTACATATTAAGATCATTTGCATATAATAGTCTTAAAGGCCTATTTAATTGTTAGTGTCAGAGAGAGGGTGGAAATTGGCCATGAAAAATATTTTTTTTAATGGCCAAGAAAAAACAAAAATGTTAAAAAAAAAAAATGTATAAAAAAACCTGCTCAGTTATTTTAACTTGATATTTTGTGTCATGTCAGTTGCATTAAATACTATTCCTAACCATAATCTGTGAGAGCTGAAGTATCTCCACACCGCACTTCCTTCCTCTCTCCACCAGGGCGGCGCTGAAGGGGTTAAAGAGCACCAGGCAGGACAGCATGGGGGTCACACACTTCTCCTTGTTCTTTAGTAGAGATTCTGCTTTATCCTCCTTGTCACAGATCACCATAGAGATCTCCGCTGGAGAGAGACAAGACGGAGATGCATTTCAGCATTGTTTTGAGCCATTATAAGAACGAGGTCATGTGCCTGTCTTACTCACCCAGGTTAAGGATGTGAACCATGGCTTCTAACCCAAGTGTATCGTAGAGAGGCACGAGAGCCATGGAGAACGTGTAGCAGGCCAGCTCTGTAATGACCCACTGCAGCCAGCAGGGGGAGACAAGCAAAGCAGGAACATTAGAAACACCCAGTTCTGATCCACCCGGAGGAACATCTCTGTTAGCATTCCCATTCTCCTCAATGGCAGTGAGACTATCGGAAGGATGCGACTTGGCTCACAGCCGCTCAGTGATTTAACCGATTAGTCAAAATGCACCTATTTCGCTTTTTATTTAATGAAAACAGATATAGGCTACAAATGACATTATCAGCATAACAATTTAAGAGAAAAGTTTAGCTGAAAAAATGTACATGAAAATCAATATGGTTTAGCATTTGGTGTGTTCCCATTTTGCATTTTGCAAAACCTGATGACAATATTATCCAGCATGAATTTCGAATGATCCAAAGATCTTTGCTTCAATGGAAGCAAGAGAATATTATATTTTTCATTCTGTTTTTTAACCCTCCATCAGCTTCTTTGTAGATTTTTACAAAATTGGGATACATTTTAAACCCTTTAAGTGTTCTTAGAGGAGGAGAAATATTACATTGCAAAAGATGTTTTGCCTGCCTACCTCCGTCATGTGCTTTGACCACAGGAGGCTTTTCTGACCATTTGTACAAAGGATCATGATTAACGTCACACATTTGTGACCTAGAAACAGTGCAGAATTTTAATTACTTCTTTTTTTCCAGGTTTTTTTTTTTTTTTTATGAATCCAAGGTTTTCAATTCAAAGATATTTGGACTGAATTTATTATTTCTCTTACATAAGCAGTTACATTCATACATTTGTTTCAGAGGCAGAAAAACTTTTTGATTATAAAAACAAACTTTGCACATAACTGTCTGGAATCACGGTGAATTTTAAATGTTTTAAATTGAATAAAAAAAATATTAAGGGGGACCTATTATGCAAAACTCACTTTTACATGGTGTTTGAACATAAATGTGTGTCAGCAGTGTGTGTACACAACCACCCTATAATGGTAAAAATTCACACACTCCTTCATAAATCATAAGCAGTGTCTCAGAATAAGCTGTATGCAGTTTCTATTGAACGTGATGTCACATCGTTCAGGCCCCGCCCACGACTGCTAACAGACTCTGCTCTATTAGCATAGCTCCGCCCCTCAGTGAGCTGTACACAGTCTGCCATGTTTATCTCCTCGCCACAGCATTTAACAGCAGCATTCAAGTAAGAAATGTATTCTTATTAAAGCTACTAAAGTTATTCAGTCAAGAGTAGTGAGTGATTTTCTGTTTTTCTGTTGTTGTTTGATTCATATTAACAGCACATATACAGCAGTGGGTTCTGTATATTACGCTGCTTTTTCTTTAATACACAGATCTAATATACACATGCAATCTCTTTCCCTGCTGTTTACATTCACAGTCATAACTGGCTGTGTTTATGAGAACATTGTTTTTTACATAACCTTGTGTGTATTTGACAGTTTAAGCGCAATAAGACGTGAAAGAGAACTTAGTTTAATATTCATGCGGCGCGCCGTCTGACATCCAGCTCTCTATGCGCGAGCTTCGGGTGTGTGCGCTCAGAAAACCATATATCAGAAGTTTAGACTGAAATGGCTTTAAACGCATGCAGATGATAAACTTTCATGATGATGAAGAACTGCAATGTCAGTGAGAGTGGTCGCAATAGAGATAATAATCAAAGCCAAACACATATTTGGTTAGTTTTTGGCACAGTATCCGAGGCACGAGCTGTAAAGGGGGGCAGGGAGCAGCAGCTCATTTACATTTAAAGATACATGCATGAAAACAGTGTGTTTTTCCTTCCACTCAAAAATGCGCATGGTATAATGATCAGTAAGGGATTCTGAGCTGAAACTTCACAGACACATTCTGGGGACACCTGAGACTTATATTACATCTGGTAAAAAGGGTCCCCTTCAGCGGCGGCTGGTCAGCTAGGGTGCTTTTTAACATGTTAAAAATAAGTTAAATATATATATCAAAATAATTACGAAATAACATTATTTAGTTATACTACTCAACTGGTACTCATGTTAGCACCTATTAAAAATCTAAAAATCAAAACTATTTAGTTCATTTTGTGTGTGCAGAGAGCGCCCCAGACTTTTGATTTTAGCGAATCAATATTGTTTTTATATATTTTGCCCTGATAAAATTGTAAAGTGCTTTGGGTGTACAGTAGTACATATGAAAGCACTATATAAATGCCTCATTCATTCATTCATTCATTCATTCATGTGATTGGAACGTTCTCAACTTTCAAGTAGGGACAATATCTCTTCCGAGATGAAAGTAAATTCGGTTTTATCTTTACACAAGGTGTTCAAATAAAAAAAAAAATAAGGATCACAGAGCTTGGATGGAGTTGGCTAGATGTAAGTCATGCCTTTTATTGTTTTCCCTGTTTGCTATTTCAAAGTCTTGTCAGGGAACAACACAGAAAGTAAATGAAACAATGCAGTTTAACTTGAGGTGATCATCTAAATCCCAAGCACAATTGCTTGTGTAGATGATATGGTTATACAATGGACATGTCTATTTTCAAATAAAATATGATACACTTTAAGTGCATCTTTATGGGTGTATTGTTATATGTAGGCTACTATATTGAAATACACAAATAATACAGTCTCCCGTTTTCATCATACATTCAGTCTTGCCTGGCAACTTGACAAATATGCTGTTCTATATTATTAAAATTAAAATGAAGATGAAAATAAAAATTAAGAAAAAATGTATAGTCTGTAAATATTTTGGAGATCACAGTTTTTGCAAACTTATTATATTGGGCTTTATTAAACTTTATGAAACTATAATGAATTTATGTAAAAAAAATTACTACAAGTCAATTTATTAAACTGAGATCTTAAAGGATTTGCTATCCTGTGGCTCCCTCTACTGGGCAACATTAGTAGTATGGCCTTCATCTCTGAATTGCATTGAAATAAATGGCAGATCATTTTTTTGAATTATTACATATATATATATATTTTTTATCATTACTTTATTACTGGTAATAATACACCCACATTAAACTCAAATTCACTGATTTGTGGTACCTTAAGTTATTTTGTGTTTTAATAGTTGAATTTCCAACGTCCATTTTTTAGCTAAGCAGCAATGATACATTATTATATCACTTTTTAAATGGTTAATTAACAATTGCATTCAGTCCTGCATTAAAGCGTGACTCAATTTATTTAGCACCACTGGTCCCCTTTAAAATAGAAAACTGTCATTTTAAATTGTGATAATACTTCACAATGTTACTGTTTTTACAATATTTCTGATCAAATAAATGCAGTCTAAGTGAGCAAAAGACACTTCTTTCCAAAAAAATAAAATAATAATAATAATAATAATAATAATAAAAATACAAATAAAAATCACAATGACTCCAACCTTTTGCCCAGTTAGCGTATATATTTTATATAACATGCACTGATGAATTGTTCACAATAATGATTTACCTCTGGTCTGTTTTGGGCAAAGATGCCCACAAACTGCTGAGGGTTTGGTTTGCAACCTTTCGCCAGCAAACCTGATCCCAACACCTGTGCCCGTTCTGCGACCTGTAACAAGCGCATTGTCATGATAACCGGTTTTATGTTATTACATGCTTATTACACAGTAGTAAATGCGTTATAACACGCATTGCTCTCACCTCAGTGTAAGAGATCCACTGATAGGGTTCTCTGGGTTTCCTGAAGCCAAGACATGGGCCGTCACCTGCACAGCTCAAAGAATACTGTTAGTCATTATATGACTCTCTGGAATACTTCAGTTTTGACTATGAAACTCTGTGGTCATAAATATATATTTTATAATGATAACTAGCTACTGAACTGTATAACTGACTGATTTTCGATGTTTCTCTATGAGCATTGTGTCCTGATTACATTATACATTAGTCTTTTAGCTTCAATCCAGATGCTTTTGAATCCAAGCACAAAAACACTTCAAACACAAGCAATCGACTACGAATCTATTTCTCAATCCCTTCACTGAAGGAAGCTACATGTGATGAAAGCATTATCGATCCAAGAAAGCCTTGCAGAGCACTGCAGTAAATGAAAAGAAAGGAAAAGCGAGAAGCCACTGAATTCATCGAGGTTCAACAGATTTCACCACTGCAGAAATTGAAATAGTCACTCAAAGTGTTTTTCTGTATAATTACACAAACTGTTCTCAGGCTTCTGAAAGAGGTCAAGAGACACTGTGGTTGTGTTTGTCTGAGCGTCACACACACACCTGCTATCCGCAGTCCTCTCTGGAACATGTCGTACGCCGTCTTTGTGTCCTCGTAGTAGAACTCCAGCAGATTGTCATCCTTCAGTAACGCGGAGCGCCTACAGCTCTGGTCTCCCTGGAAACATAAGCATGTGTTAATATAGCATCAATCATTCAAACTGACACGCAAAGAACTATTGATCTAGTTCGCTATACTATGCACAGAATAAAACATTTTATGCATATGTAAAAACTAGTACAGTAAGCTACCCAAACACACAGTGTTCGATACTCACCTTGACCTTCCATTTCGAATGTGATGAATAAAGCAGAAGACATATTAAATATGTTTTTAATACTGAAAAAAAACCATGGTTTCTTTAGTTGGCCATTGCAGCCTGATCAGACTGGTTTTTCAGCTAAACAGGCAGACCAGCTTTACTAGCTCAGCTAGACCAGCTAAAGACCAGCTTGACCAGAGACAGTTCAAATCAGAGAAGACTAGCAAACCAGTTTAGGCTGATTTAAGCAAGCTTTATCAGCAGGGTTGACTTATTATTTTTATTAGACTGCCAAAAGTTCACTTAACACGGAAATCATGTGAAAACAATATTTCTGCATACGGTTTCACATACTGTATTCAGGCATTAAAGGGATAGTTCACTTTGAAATTAAATTTTGATGTTTTAGCTTACCTCAAGGGCATCCAAGATGTAGGTGTCTTTTTTTCCGCAGTAGTTTCAATTTTGATATTTTTAGGTCAAACCGTTCTTGTCTGTCAGTCATATAAAAAGCACAGAGTCCAAATTAAAACAATTCCCCATCATCCAAATTAAACAATTCCCCATCATAAGTACACATTGATGGCCTAAGACACGAAACGAGCGGTTTGTGTGAGAAAACGAACAGTATTTATATCGTTGTTGTCTCTTGAAAACAGCACACGTCCAAATGATCTGACGGCGCTGGCGGGTATAGATGTATACACTAGATGTCGCCTTCGCTACTGCAGTTCATTGGAACGAAACCGTAGCCAAGCGACATCTATGTATATATCTATACCCGCCCGCGCCGTCAGACCATTTGGACGTGTGCTGTTTTCAAGAGACAACAACGATATAAATACTGTTCGTTTTCTCACACAAACCGCTCGTTTCGTGTCTTAGGCCATCAATGTGTACTTACGATGGGGAATTGTTTCATTTGGACGTGGGGAATTGTTTTAATTTGGACTCTGTGCTTGTGTTTTGAGCCAGTGACCATAGACCTGCATTATATGACTGACAGACAAGAACGGTTTGACCTAAAAATATCAAAATTGAAACTACTGCGGAAACAAAGACACCTACATCTTGGATGCCCTTGAGGTAAGCTAAAACATATCAAAAATTTATTTCAAAGTGAACTATCCCTTTAAGAGTATGCAGTGAGCAATTCATCACTGTCAGTGATATTTTAATATTATTTATAGACTATTATAGAGTTAATTAATATGTTGAATTAATTTCAGTTTTTATTTAAATTTTTGTTTAAGCAATTTTGTTATGCTTTTTGTAATTTTTATCAGTTTTTTCTACACTATATTGCCAAAAGTTTTGGTACGTCTATACATTCACATGGACTTTAATGACATCCCATTCTTAATCCGTAGGGTTTAATATGGAGTTGGCCCACCCTTTCCAGCTATAACAGCTTCAACTCTTCTGGGAAGGCTTTCCACAAGGTTTAGGAGTGCGTTTATGGGAGTTTTTGACCATTCTTCTAGAAGCGCATTTGTGATGTCAGGCACTGATGTTGGACGAGAAGGCCTGGCTCACAGTCTCCACTCTAATTCATCCTAAAGGGTTTCTGTCGGGTTCAGGTCAGGACTCTGTGCAGGCCAGTCAAGTTCCTCCACACCAAACTCGCTGATCCATGTCTTTATGGACCTTGCTTTGTGCACTGGTGCGCAGTCATGTTGGAATAAGAAGGGGTCATCCCCAAACTGTTCCCACAAAGTTGGGAGCATGAAGTCTCCAAAATGTCTTGGTATGCCGAAGCTTTAAGAGTTTCTTTCACTGGAACTAAGGGACCAAGCCCAATCCCTGAAAAACAACCCCACACCATAATCCCCCCTCCACCAAACTTTACACTTGGCACAATGCAGAAAGGCAAGTACCGTTCTCCTGGCAACCGCCAAACCCAGATTGCCAGACAGAGAAGCGTGATTGGTCACTCCAGAGAACACGTCTCCACTGCTCTAGAGTCCAGTGGCGGCGTGCTTTACACCACTGCATCCCACACTTGGTGATGTTAGGCTTGGTGATGCAGCTGTTCAGCCATGGAAACCCATTCCATGAGGCTCTCTACACATTGTTCTTGAGCTAATCTGAAGGCCACACACAGTCTGGAGGTCTGTAGCTATTGACTCTGCAGAAAGTTGGCGACTTCTGCTCACTGTGAGCCTCAGCATGCGCTGCCCTCGCTCTGTGATTTTACGTGGCCTACCACTTCGTGGATGAGTTTCTGTTGTTCCCAATTACTTCCACTTTGTTATAATACCACTAACAGTTGACCGTGGAATATTTAGTAAATTTCACTAATGGACTTATTGCAAAAGTGGCAACCTATCATGGTACCAGGCTTGAATTCACTGAGCTCCTGTTTGTAGAAGCGTCTGCATGCCTAGGTGCTTGTCAGCTTTGGCCATGGAAGTGATTGGAACACCTGAATTCAATGATTTGGAGGGGTGTCCCAATACTTTTGGCAATATAGTGTATACTGTATTTAGTGTTAGTAAACTCATTTATTTGCAGATAGTTGGCAAGTTGTAACATTTATATTTTATTTTATTTGAGCTTTATTTTAAGTTTTAGTTAACAACAACACAGTTACCTGTACAGGTATCGACTGGGCCTGCAGATCACATGGAGGCTGGATTGGTCGAGGTCTGGTCACCAGCCAGTAGGTTGTGAGAGATGCTAGCGCTCCTAGCCCGATGATGGAGGATGGAGAGAGGGACAGAGAGGAAAGAGAGAAGGATGAGGGGAGAGACGGAAGGAGGGTCTTCAGATTGTCCATTTCAGACTTCCCATCTCCTCCACTGAAACGCAGGGAACGTAACCACTCCTGAAACTGCATAGCTGTGAGAGAGACACAGATTCACTGCCATCACCATCATCATAATTCTAAACAATGAAGAAATGCCACAATTTATCAAGACCTTGAAGCAGATAGGAGGGAGAAACACATGTGAATCCCAATGTGCTTTCTTTGCCATTAATGCTGTTATAACACGCCTACGTCTCCTTCCATTAATAATAATGGCTAGTGCGGCGGCTGAGATATACGTTACCCTGCTAACATCCGTTGCCATAATTGTTAGAATGACTTATCACAAGAGGAAAAAACTGCGTTTTAGTTGAATAACAACGGTTAACGGAAAGGCAGTCATTTCGCAATCGTTTTTTATCGACACTTAGAAAATATCGTAAAAATTTGGCTCAATGTTCTGGAAACGCAGATACTGTTTCCCTTGAGTAACTTACCGCTATTATGAAACATGTGTGGCAACATTATTATGAAATAAGATTATAATAATCATCGCTAAAAACATCACCAGGAATTATAGTTCATTAATCTAACTGTATGCTGAAATGATTTGGTCCATTCATATTTAGTTTAAAGTTAATGTGCAGTGACTCCAAATTATGAATAACTTTCATTGATTTCTCGTAAAGAGGCCTGAGAACAAAACCTGAATGAAAACCACTCGGCCGTGAGAGAAGCCAACAAATGTTTGGGTCCCGTTTGAATGCCAGGAGGAAGTAATGATGATTGGCCGACACACAACAGGCGCTCGGGGTAACTTTCGGACATTTTCTAGCAGGCAGCCAAAACACAAACACAACCAGGTGTGAATGTGTTTCAGGACGCACGGACGGACAGGTGGAGATGAAGAGAGCTGCATGTGGGAGAGCTGACAGGTTGAAAATTCATTTTAATGTTGTCCAGCAGCAGAACATGACACTGGTGAAGTGAGTACAGTCGGCATTGGTGATTTGGTGGTGAGATGGGGTGACTGGGAGGCCCGAGTGTAAATGAGTGTGATCGCGTTTGCCAATGAGATGATCTGTAAAGATCACATGAGACGACCCAAACACGGTCATATCCTGGGACTCCATTCACAGTCTCACAGTACTCTCACTCACACAGTTCTCTCTCTCTCTCTCTCAAATAAACTCATCTCACCCCCTCTTCTCTAACCTCTCACCCACTTCCTCCCCCCATTAAAGAACAGGAGGATAAAGGATGATGTCATCACTCCTCGTCCTGCATTGGTATTCCCACAGTGGGGGAAAATGCCCCCTTCCCTCTCTTTCACTCCTTAAATGCCACCAAAGCAAGTGCCATGATGTTTGCCTCCAGAATACTTAACACTAGAGACACTGAAGCCAGCCAGAGTCACAACTAAATGTTTAGTATGGGACAGATATGGGGTTTGTAATGGACATGGATGGTATCTAGACAGCTGATGGGTGTATATAAACAATACAACTTTATAACCACTAATGAGACTAAATATATTTACAATAATAGTATAATAATATGGACTCAAAATTCATTAAAAACTGAAAATGTTTAGACAACAAAAATTCCAATATCTTTGTACTCATATTTTATAAACTCATATTTTACTCCATAACCATAATTTATAAAGTATTTATATATAAGTGGCATAGTTTATTATACTAATTATCCTATGCTGTCATATTCCAAGAGTAAGTGCCTAATTTGGCACTTTAATAATGAATGAATGTGCAGTCACAGATGTGTGTATATCAGCTATTTAACAAAAAAAAATGTTTAATTAATTTAATTAATACAAATATTAAACATTTAAATGTTTCATTTCTACAGTTTAGATTATGAAATTACTCTTTAAAATTATTTAAATGAATAATACATTTCAAACAGAATGGAATATACTGAATTTCAAATTACATGCATGCTCAATAATAATAATAATTAAAAAAAAATCTCTCGTTCATATACATAAATCTGATTGTAAATCTGACATATACAATACCGATCAAAACTCTGGGGTCAGTACGATTTTTTTGTATGTTTTATTTTATCAAATATACAGTAATAACAGTAATATTGTGAACCTGTTACATTATTTACAATAAAAATAACTCATATTTTAAAATTATTTTTTATTATTTAACATTTCAGTGTCACATGATAATTCAGAAATCATTCTAATATGCTGATTTGCTGCTCAAGAAAGACTTGCGCTATTTAATATTTTTGTGGAAACCGTGAAATAATTTTTTCAGTCAAGTTAAAATAACAGCATGCATTTGAAATTTATTTGAAATGACTTGATCAATGTAATGCATCATTGCTGTATAAAAGTAATAAAGATTTGAACAGTAGTGTATATATCATATGCATGTTCATGTTAAACATGAGATTAATTTGATTATTAACATGCAAATTTATTTATGTGACCATGCAACCTTGCAAAAAAAAACAAAAAAAAAAACACTTTCCATATTCCAGAGGACTTTGTGAACCCTACATGTGGTCGCTTTAGAGGCGAGGGTTAAAGCAATGCAACTACAAACAGTGACATCCCTTTTCATATGACCATCTCTGCACATCCCTCTCTCTGTCACAGGTCCACAAAAGCTGGAGATAAATGGATTTTGCAGAGATGACATCTGAAAATAATTACGCGTCACAGATGAGGACAGACCTCTCTCTTTCTCTCCCTCCCTCCCTCATTCGTAACGTGCATTGTTAGAGATAGACAGGCACTATTGTGTGTTTCTGGCACTCACTTGGGAACTTAAACAGAACAAAGAGGGGAGAGAGCGACAGAGGCTATTACTCAAACTGGTGCTAAATGAACTAAAGCAAATTCAAAAGAAAGGCCTACAGATTTACAACCTGAAGAAAACTCAAGCTCTCAAAACATCCACACGGTAGATATCAACAACTCAAAAAGAGCAGATATATGGAGACAAATGTGGGATTTTAAATAGCCTATTATGCAATTAAAGCAATGTTTTGGGTTCAACAAAACACAAAAATTCGACTAGTCCCCCAGTTTAGGGTTAGGGTTAGGGTTAGGGTTAGGGTTAGGGTCTGAGCGGTGTGAGTAGAACTGGAGGGGTTACATTGGTGCCGTGACCCGGGTGGGAGTGAGCTAGTTAGAGCTAGTAAACCTCACCCCCTTGCCCTCAAGAATCGCATAAGAAACTGACGCTGTGGTCAGGCTGTGGACTTTAGCGTACTTGTTAGTGTGCCTGCCTCCCATGCCGGAAACGCCGGTTTGAATGGCACTCGGAGCAAGTAGAAATGGAGGGGTTGCAGTGGAAAGTAACCATAGCAATGTCTCGAGGCTGTGAGACATGTTTTCATTTCACTGTGCTACTTTTCCATTGTTTTTCAATGTAAACATGCACGACTTCGCATCTAGCTCTGCTGTGTTTTAAATGCTCATAGCTGCTTTCGCCAGCTGTCCACTTATTATAGGCATCTTTGGGCATGTTATTAGGTCAGCAACTTCAGCTGGACTGTGTACATGGCCTTTGTGCCAGTATCATAGTTCTTTGAGCTGAGAAAAGTCAGCTGTTTATGCGGTCAAAATGTTTGCGCTACAGGGGTGGCACTGGCCACCCAATGGCCACCATGTACAGGTAGCTACGCCCCTGCTTGAGACAAAAAGTTCCAGAAAACATGGGTTGTGGAAATGATATGTGATGTATGGCCTTGAGACAGTACCTAACACTAGAATTGTCAAAAAGTACCGACTTCAGTACCAAGTCGGCACTGACATTTTTAAATTGTGACCCTTTGAGCGCTGGTGAGCGGAATCATAAACACCTCTGATTGGCCATTGTGTTGATGCTCATTGGATATGTCTGTGTTTGGCTACAATGATCAATGCAAAATTTCAGTACCGACTTGTTACCTAAGTCGGTACTATTTGACAACTCTACCTAACACACTGTTTTCAGTCAAGTGCATAGGCAGCACGTGAACCACTTCTAGGGTAAGGCTAGAGAGATGCACTTCCCCTTTAAAAAAATTTAATACATTTCCTTAAAATAGTTTCAAGTTACATGTCACCGCATAACCTACAGTACACATCCCAGCATAAACACTCCTGATAAACAATTTAAAGCATCTACGTTCATAAACCACTGTTAATTTTAACAGAAAAGTTCATCGCAATCTTTTAATTATAATCAATTAAACTGACTGCACAATGAATCCCTTATTTACATAAAGTCTACACTTTGTTATAATAAGAGGATTTGCTAGCGTGCAAAACCCTGAATCCACTCACCGCTCAAAACACAGAGGTTTTTTTCAGTGTTAACTTAAAGGAGAACTCCGGTCAATTTTAACATTGAGCTCATTTTTTTGTACATTTGGAGTGCTGTCAATACAGAGAACAACGACAAAAATCGGTGTTGCCTACACCGAGTTATTCTATTTTTAAAATTTGCACCCTATTGACTTCAATGGGGCAAGTAGTAAGCCTGCTTTTTAGCCTCTTAACATCCTTTAAGTGTCATTACAAGTGCACAGAAAATGTGAGTGATTCCTTCCGAGTGAACACGAGTGGATCTGACTGCAGTAGATGTTAGAGATATTAATAAAAATGAAGTTAATTCAGCCAGCGCTCATACCTTTGTTTACATCCTGTTTTCGGTGGAAGGCCATAGTAATCGATTGTCGAGTTCACGCGCGTGATCATAGGTACTAAACCTATGCGCGTGAACTCGACAATCGATTACTATGGCCTTCCACCGAAAACAGGATGTAAACAAAGGTATGAGCGCTGGCTGAATTAACTTCATTTTTATTAATATCTCTAACATCTACTGCAGTCAGATCCACTCGTGTTCACTCGGAAGGAATCACTCACATTTTCTGTGCACTTGTAATGACACTTAAAGGATGTTAAGAGGCTAAAAAGCAGGCTTACTACTTGCCCCATTGAAGTCAATAGGGTGCAAATTTTAAAAATAGAATAACTCGGTGTAGGCAACACCGATTTTTGTCGTTGTTCTCTGTATTGACAGCACTCCAAATGTACAAAAAAATGAGCTCAATGTTAAAATTGACCGGAGTTCTCCTTTAAACACCTCTGATTGGCGATCTTGTTCAAGAAATCAACAGGTGATTGGCTACACTGCTAAACGCTGCAAAAACAAGTTGTAAAGAAACCTTTCAGATACAAACTGGATCGTTTGCCATAAGAGAAAATGGCAAACCCTAGACCAGCAGTAATGAGCAGGGCTGCGTTTCTCAAAAGCATCATGAGTTAAGTTGATCGTAGAGACCATTGGTGGCCCAGCCTTACACACGCTCCGTCTATGGTCGAGTCAAATTATATAAGGTGTCTACCCAGGCTAAGGTCCATTAAGACCCTTATTAGTGTTGTTGAGGGGTCTTCACATGTAGCGACAGGAAGCAAATGTTTTGCGGTTGT
Source organism: Rutilus rutilus (assembly GCF_951802725.1). Taxonomy (NCBI): domain Eukaryota; kingdom Metazoa; phylum Chordata; class Actinopteri; order Cypriniformes; family Leuciscidae; genus Rutilus; species Rutilus rutilus. The sequence goes on from NC_140232.1 coordinate 5,833,503, forward strand.
GATGCCAGGATGGTGTTGTTTCCTGTGTCGAACACTTAAACCGCATTTTAAGTTTGAAGTCGTAAAACTGTACCCATTAAAAAGCATCATAAAACATTATAGGTTGTAGTTCAGAGAAGAAACCTCAGGCAGTGGGATGTTAGTGTGCTTCTGTTCAAGTACTTGGGTCTTTCATCAAGGGTCATTTTACAGCACAATGTTGTGGAAATGTTGTGACGGGAGAAGCCACTTGGATGAATAAAGAAATGCCTTGAGCACATTTTGTGCTGCTGACATGACTGATACCTCAGATCATGTGCCTTATAGCTGAGAGGCGTCATGTTCCTTTTCTAAGCGATCAGACTAGACGTTTTGCCTGGTGGATAAAATGAGTAAACCCAGAACACCCTGATTCATAGCTAATTTTTGCCTAAATATGTCTGAAGACAAAAGATAATAAAGCTATGTATCTTAGCTTGTTCTGGACAAGATATCTCATTGTGATCTCCATTTGTCAGCATCTTGTTTTATTTCAACAGATATATGATTGGATTGAACTCCTCAGTATGGAACAAATGCTAAGTTTGATTTTGTGACCAAACTGCCCTGATCGCACACATAGCATGGCTGAACCTCTTACAATGTCAACAAAACCTCAGCTCAAGAACAACAGGCACATTGTTAGAACAAAGACCTTCAGCATCCAGAACGAACATCCGTTCCCAAGTGTGTAAGGTAAAACCTCACCAGTTAAGAGAAGGAATGTGTGAATGGAGAATGACAAGAACTGAAAGAGCCCATTGGAAAGAAAACTTTAATGAGATCTCCTTAAAGGTGCTCTAAGTGATGTTGGGTGACGTCACTTCTTGTTGACGTTCAAAGTATTGTCAAACAAAACGGAGGCTAGCTCGACCCTCCCTCCTCCTCATCCCCTCCCCCTCCCCCTCCCTTCCGTGCTTTTCCGATGTAAATTCGGGACTTTACGCGTCCCTTCTCCTTTTCCCTATTCTTTGCTATTTGTTAATCAGAACGTCATCTCTTTGGTCGTGTGTCGACCATATCAAAATTCAAGAGAATATAATTATAATGTTAGTCGTTGTCGTTGTCTAGGACATCTCTCCTCTAGCTAACTTCCCTCTTCATGCTTCTCTCTCCTCCACTAACCCCCCAACCCCCACCCCCAAATCATTCTTGTCGGTTATTGGCTGGAACACTGTTTGTTATGTTTCGTGGTCCAGGCTGGGCCAGTTTGTTTTTGTTGCCGTTTGTGGAGCCTGGGCTGTCTACAGAGACAGAGGTTTGCTATACGTGACAAAAAAAATTGATGCGTGACATCACTTAGAGCACCTTTAATATATCAATTGTTTCTCATTAACAGCAATTACATTAAATTAAGAATTATGCTTGTGACACAAATGCTTGATATTTAATTGTTTCAGTTAACAATAACAACACTGGACTGAAAACATCTCAATTAATTTTCCTAAGTTACAAATGAGCAACCTTTGGACAATAACAGGGATGTGAAATGGCAGGTTCAGAGGATATGATGTCATATGAAGTGGGTTCTGGAAGTGGCATTCCAGAGGATTTGAAAGGGAATATGATGAGGGAATGAGAGAGCGCAGGAGATCCGAGCGCCTGCCCAATGGTTAATGAATGAGGGAGGGGGTGAATGAGAGAATGGCCCGGGTGTTCTCTGGCTGTGATTCCCAAATGAAGCATGAAGAACACAGAATCACACTGAAAAGGTTTAGAGAAGAGAGGGATGAGGGAATGGGGAGGGTGTTGCATCACAGCGGACAAATTAACTGTCTGGTAGCGGAAGAGAAATGTGGAAAAGCAGTGATGCATCCTCATGTCTGAAATGTAACTGTGTCAACCTGTATAAGTGGAAGTAGGTTATGTTTTTACACTGGAAAACACAATGTTTCACAATATCGCTATGGTGAAAAATCATAATGCGTCTCATCCTACAGGTTGCTTTTACTTTCATGGCTTTATGAGTCATTTTAAAGGATTTTCCCTTACCAACACCAACAGAACTGCAAACCAATGAATTCTGGATTGTGTGAGTGTGTTACACCAGCACAACCTTATTCAGCATGACTAGACATGCCACACACATGCACAAAATCTACAGTGCTTCACCAGTCCTCTGCTCAGCGGGGAAAAACTGGCTTTAGCTCTAAAGCAGAGTGTTTCAACCACACTATTTTGCTGGCAGCATTTTACAGTTTTTGTTTCCTTGACAAATAGCAAGCACACCCTTACTTCAGTATAATATTGATCAAAATCACACCCTAATGACCCGGCACAACATTGAGCACTAAATCTATACACAATACTAGAAAATAATAAAGTTTATTCAAAGTAGCCATCTAACAATTAAGCCTATCTAACCAAAAAATGGCACTATGGTAGGCAACATTGATTGTATCACATGGTACTTTGAGATACTACCATGGTACATATATATAAAAAAAATAATAATAATTGTACCATGGTAGCCTACTTATTGATGATTTTAGTGGATGTGACATTTGTTGTCTTCAAGTTCAAAGAGATGTCCTATCAGAATAACCACAGGTTTTCACTAACGTTTGACAACCAGAAAGTTTCTGAATATCCAGTTGAAAGTATAATAGGCCTATGTACTGTATGTGCGTGTGTTTTCAAAAGGGGCATTAATGACTTGAATTGCAAGGAAACCATTTTAACAATATCTTAAAGTGTTACTACTTAAATCTGTAAAGTATTAAAGTGTTTAAAAGTAATTATAAGTCATTTAGACATTTGCCACGGCGCGCTTGTTTACAAAATACGTGCACGTGTCACGCGATGACGCCAAACTATAAGATAATACGAAATCATTTCATATAAAATCATTTCACTCACTCAACAGACGATGTTTGAACGTTAAAGTAACTATTAAACAACTGATGTATTGCTAAACAAACCAAATGTTGAATTATAAACAGGACAACGAGTAAGTGATGAATGAATGAATGAATTGAATTTCCATTGATGAATTTGGCAACTTCTCCCGTACAAACAAAATTCTTTTTCTCTCAAAAACTACGACGTTTTTCTACATTTGTACAAAATCGCTGCATTTACACATAGTTTGTGGAAGTTTTAAGGAACTGGCTCTTACCTGTGTGTGGAATCCGAGTCGCCCGTCCTCCAAAAGTTTCTCTATTCTCCTCAGACTGTGCTAAATCCCTCCCGGACCCCAGAGCCAGTGTTAAATCCCTCACAAACACGCCCTCGCTCCCCCTCTTCAGTCAGCTTGCCTCGGGCCAAAACCTCCTCAGACTTCTCCCAAGTTTTCAGAATACTTCCTCATCCAATTATGTGCGTGCTTTAACATAATTTGGCAACATCTTCCAGAAGGTCTATCAGAACCGGGAAACGTATCCTTTGTGAGCTAGTTTCCATACTGATATTATATTGTTAACTTTAATTGACACAAATCAAAACTATTTTACTTTTAGGTGATTGGTTATCATTGGTTTATCAGCATTTTTGCATGTTTCATTATGTTTTAATGCATTATATATATTAAAGGGATAGTTCACATAAAAATGTAACATTTCTGTCATTATTTAATCACCCTCATGTCATTCCAAACCTGTAAGACTTTCGTTCATCTTCAGAGCACAAATGAAGATCTTTTTTGATGAAATCTGAGAGCTTTCTGTCCCTCCATTGACAGCTACGCAACTACGCAACACTTTGACGCTTCAAAAAGTTCATAAAGAGATTGTAAAACGAATTGTTATGAATTGAGTTGTTTAGTCCAAAATGTCTGAAGAGAAACGATCACTTTATATGATGAACATATTTAATTTAGGCTTTTATTCACTTATAGTTTATTTTGTATAAATATATATATATATATATATATATATATATATATATATATATATATATATATATATATATATATACTAACGCATTCTCATCCTAGGGCGTCATATACTGACGCTTTTGACATTTCGTCTACATCCAACGCACATGGCACCCTTTAGCGTCAATATGACATGCACAGAGCTTTGTTCGGTTATGGTTAGGTTTAGGTCTGGGGTAGGGTTAGGGTTAGACCGCTAGGAGGCGCCTTCTGGCCCATATCTATCTGCGTCTCATATTGACGGTAAAGGGTGCCATGTGCGTTGGATGTAGACGAAATGTCAAAAGCGTCAGTATATGACTGTATGTAAACATAAACTTGCACACACATCAGTAAACATAAGCTAAAGCATGTTTGTTTGATGTGCGAGAACCAATGAGGTTCGTTCTCGTGTTACGCAGCATGTTTGAGCTTCAACAAGAAACAATGAGGTTCATTCTCGTGTTTCGGAGAACTGCTAAACAGTTCGACTAAACTGCTCAATTCATATGGATTAGTTTTACGATCTCTTTATGAACTTTTTGAAGCATCAAAGTGGTAGCATAGCTGTCAATGGAGGGACAGAAATCTCTCAGATTTCATCAAAAAGATCTTCATTTGTGTTCCGAAGATGAACGAAAGTCTTACAGGTTTTTAACAACATGAGGGTGAGTAATTAATGACAGAATTTTTGTGTGAACTATCCTTTTAAGCCCGCAAATAAATGTTTACTGAAAATGACACATGGTCCTGGGGACCCACAGAACTGCACGTTTTGTATGCCTACCTTATTTACCACACCTGATTCAGATCATCTACTTATTTGCATGAACTGAACTGATCAGTTCAGAGAATAAAATGTGCACTGCTGGTCCCTGATACCAGGACTAAATACCATGGCTATAGTTAATGAAATGATGATCTTTTTCTTTCTTTTATTTTGCAGTTCTTTTACAGTTCAAACTGGCATGTAAAAACTTGACCAGTATGAAGAGAAATAATGTATTTTCAAATATCCTGTAGAACCCTATTTAATTATACTGGAATAATGTTCAGCTATTGGTCAGTTAAATCTCAGAGGAACTAGAAGTTTTCTGTTGAACAATGTAACGAATCCACAAAATTTTACCTGTGGCGAAATCTGCATGAGGAAACATTTCGCCTTCATGCAAAATTTGCGTTCGCATGGATTCCTATTGAAATGAATGGATTTTAATCCGCAAAAATGTGTAGAACAATGGTAAATGTGTAATCACAATAGTCTAGAAACATGTTAACAAGTTAACACAAAAACATGTTGTAAAAGTTGGAATCCTTAAAAAAAAATCTTTAGTATTCTTTAAAATTGTTTCCAAATGAAAGAAACCCAAAAGGGATCATGTACAATTGCATTTTTCAGAGACATATTTGAAGTAATTCCATCATTGATTAAGTCCTGGAGCTGTGTACAGTCGCCTGCATTGGTTTTCAACTCAGAAGAAATTAAGTAAATAACCAACAGCAAAGTTAATGCAAAATTAACACCAGAGTCTAATTATTATTATTATTATTTTCAATTTACATCATCCATATCACCATGGTACAAATCAGAAGTCTATATCACAGCCAGAATCATCCAATGATGCTTCTTCAGTGTGGGTTTCATCCAGGAGAGCTGGTCCTCCATGATCAGAGACAGAGAGAACCTGTAAAAAAGTTACATTTATTTGAACTTGATGCATCATTTGAAAGAGCTGTTTGTTATATGTTTAAGTATGAGCTGAATGTGCCCTTAAGGAAAGAGGTTCCCTTTCAGTCGCTCGACGTAGTCGACGTGTTGACTGATTGGGATCATGCTTAGGGAGCCTGTCATCTTTGAGTATTGATAAAACGAGCCAATGCACATTGGCGTGCGAGATTTGCATCTTGCGCTCCGCCCCGCATCGCGGGTATAAACATGGAAGCGGATGCACGCACCACTTGTCTTTCGCTTCGGAGCCGATCGGTCTTCACGTCGATGTCTCTGAAGAGTGTTGTTATATAACAATGAGCGAGTGTGTCGGTGCTTCTTCAGGAAGCCTCTCCCGGTGCTGGTGGATCTACAGCACGAGTGCAGCGGTGGTTGCAAGCTTTCTGAAGTCTCAACTGCTGTTTTAACAGTATCACATTTCTGTTTGTGTCTGTTTGTGTCCTCACTCCTCCATCACACCGCAGCTGGTGGAGTCGCCCGTTGAGCGCGCTGGTCCCTCTGTAATGGACCGACCAGACGTTTCATTCGGGGTCCCTCCAGAGGACAGGATGCCGATTGCAGCATCGGAGGGTGAGCTGAGCTCTGGAGATGATGACTCGGCTGCGTTATCCCCTTCGGGGAGTGTAACGTTGCCCGAGTCAGATCCACAGTTGTCAGCTATGCTGAAATGGGCCGCCGAGGCTGTCGGGCTGAGTGAGCTCCGTACCGCAACCGACTTGGCTCTCCGGAGCACGAGCGTTGCGGCCTACGCGATCGGTCTAGCGATGTCCAACCTGGTGGTCCAGGAGCGCCATTGTTGGCTCAGCCTGGTTGATATGGCGGATGCGGACAAGGTTCGGTTGCTGGACTCCCCAATTTCCCAGGTTGGGCTGTTTGGCGACGCGGTGGAGAGCTACGCCCAACAGTTCTCTGCCGCCCTAGAGCAGAAGGAGGCCATCCGGCATATCCTGCTCCGGCGGCCCACTGCTGCCATCACCCCGCCGCCGGTGGCAGTTCCTCCGCCTGCTCGTCGCCGAGGGCGTCCCCCTGCCGCCACTTCCGCTCCCGCTGGGCCACCCCAGCAGCCTTCACCCAGGCCTCAGCGGAGAGCCAGCCGCAGGCAGGCCGCCCAGCCTGTGTCAGACACTGCCAAGCCAGTTGCCAAGTGTAAGACCAAGCGTCCCTGACACAGGCCACCCAGGGATGGGGGGACGAGCTCTTCAGGTATTTACCGTTCTGCCACTGGCTCCCCGGAGTCCAGTGGTACCCGAATTGTCAAAAGAGCAAATTCCTCCGTTCCTGGATACCAAAAGGGTCAGACTGGCAGTGTGCGACCCTGTAAAGCCTTGTACCCCTCAGTCCCCTCTTGTGTCGCCAGCCGGCAGCAGTTCGAGGACCCGACTACTGTACCGCCCAGCCGACCCATGGAGACAGATAAGTGTTGCATTGCACATTCAGACCTCACTTTGGTGTTCGTGTCCTCAACTATTTCGACGACTGGCTGATACTAGCTCAGTCTCCGGAACAGTTGTGCGAACACAGGGATTTGTTGCTCCAACATATCAGCCAGTTGGGTCTTCGGGTCAACTGGGAAAAGAGCAAACTCGCCCCCGTGCAGAGGATCTCTTTTCTCGGTATGGAACTGGACTCGGTCCACCAGACGGCATGCCTCACGGAGGAACGTGTCTGGTCGGTGCTGAACTGCCTGAATACTGTCAAGAGCAGAACAGTGGTCCCACTGAAACTTTTTCAGAGGCTCCTGGGGCATACGGCAGCCGCAGCCGCAGTAATGCTGGGATCTGGATGGGCCCCCAACTGCATTGGCACATCAATTGCCTCGAGTTGGGTTGCAGTACACCTTGCTTAGAGACGCCTCAAAACGCCCCTGCTCGGCAAGCATGTACTGGTCCGTACGGACAACACTGCGACCGTTGCGTACATCAACCATCAAGGTGGTCTACGCTCCCGTCGCATGTCACAACTCGCCCGCCACCTCCTCCTATGGAGTCAGAAGCATCTGAGGTCGCTTCTTGCCACTTATATTCCCAGCCTGCTCAATCGTGCTGCCGACGAGCTCTCACGACAGCCTGTGGCCCAGGGAGAGTGGAGACTCCATCCCCAGGCGGTCCAGCTGATCTGGGACCACTTCGGGGCCACACAGATAGATCTGTTTGCCTCTCCAGACTAGCTAGATCTGCCAGTTGTTTTACTCCCTGACCGAGGGGACCCTCGGCACGGATGCGCTGGCACACAGCTGGCCCCGGGGCCTCCGCAAGTACGCGTTTCCCCCAGTGAGCCTTCTTGCACAGACACTGTGCAAAGTCAGGGAGGAAGAGGAGCAGGTCTTGCTAGTTGCCCCTTATTGGCCCAACCGGACCTGGTTCCCCGAACTTATGCTCCCTGGTCCATTCCTCTGAGGGAGGACCTTCTCTCTCAGGGAGGGGACACCGTATGGCACCCGTTTGAAGACATCTGGAAACTCCATGTCTGGTCCCTGGATGGGACACGGAGGTTCTAGGTGACCTACCACAATCAGTCGTAAACTCCATCACTTCTGCGAGAGCACCCTCTACGAGGCGAGCCTGTGTCTTTCCCTTGGCAGAGCTTGCTCTGCCGTTGCTGACGATTGAGTCTCCCCCTGTTATAGGCTGGAGTCACCTCAGTGACATTCCATAAGTTGTACTGCCCGGTAATTCGCCCAGTCCATATGTGTATCCTCCACATTTTACCTCCCTGCGGGCTGGATGTGGCTTCCGTAGCATCCCTCCTTCCATCAAAAGGGCACGCTTTCCCAGTGTTATCGAAGTCTAACTGAGTGGGTCTTGCGGAACAGCAGTGACTTTCCTGGCCTAAGCCCTGTCCTATCTCCGCCTCAATAATGCAGGGTGGTCAGGAGGCTATGTCTAGGCACTGGAAGGTGGCAGCATTAGTGGCGTTTTAATAAGGATCCCAATCAGTCGACACGTCGACTATGTCGAACGTGAGCGACTGAAGGGGATGTCTCGGTTACGTATGTAACCCTCGTTCCCTGAAGGAGGGAATGGAGACGTAGTCCTGTCGCCACTACTGCTGGTCCACCGCTGACTCTGGGCTCCGTTTGGCTCCTCAGCGAAAAACAAGTGGTGAGTGTGTAACAAGTATTGATTTGTAACCTCTTTTATTTTATTTTTTTATTCACACAAAATTCGTATGGTTTTTGTTGGAAATTAATATGCATATGTGAGAAAAGAAAAGGGAAAAAATATATTATTTCTTAATGAGTTTTGCGTTCGTCGCTGTTGTGATGTCATTGGCGCGTGGCGTGCTCTTGTTTCAGTCCACGGGAGGTCTGAGCAGAGCGAGGTATACATTTCATTCACTCATGTTGAAAAGTGTGTTAAAAGTGGGAAAAAGTCACTAATTAATTGATCAGTGTTTTGTTAAGTTAATGAATGCGAGTTATCTTTCCTTTAAAGCTGTTTTATCTGCAGAAGTGGAATTTTAACCGAGTGAATGCAGTGTTACTTTGTATGTTAATGTAAAAGTTGGCCTGTGAAGCGTGATTGCTAATTTCTCTACTGTGTTCAAATATTTGGCAGGAGCAGGCTTGATTACCCAACTTTGATTATATGCAACGATTTAACTGCATTTTCCCAACTCATGCAGATAAAAGAAGCACTGAACCAGCAATTCGACTCCAGTCTGTATTCAGCATCACACCGCCACACCACACAATACAACGCAGAGGGGTTGCTGATACGTGGCGAGAGACACGTGCGTGCGTCCAGACCGGCTACACGTGCATCTGCTTCCGTGTTTATACCCGCACTGCGGGGTGGCACGGGAGATGCAAATCTCGCACGCCAATGTGCATTGGCTCGTTTTATCAATACTCGAAGATGACTGGCTCCCTAAGCGTCATCCCAATCAGTCGACACGTCGACTACGTCTCCATTCCCTCCTTCAGGGAACGAGGGTTACATATGTAACCGAGACGTTCAGTTGGGCCAGTGCTCTCGACTGTACAGTATTCTCTGATGCTGCTCACGTTTGGTATTACTGGCGGAGTCAATGTGCCCTTCTGAAGTCCTTCCCAGTCAAAGCCTTCAAACCACCTGAGAAACACAACACAAGTTAATCAGTGCAGAAAATAAGCCGGCACTTAAAAACAGAGCAGCTTTCTCTTCTTTTCTTTGCTCTTTTCTTTTCCACTCACCTAATCTCACGAATCCTTCCCCTTCTCACCCCACACCATTCCCTTCTATTCCTTCTGTGCAAATATATTTGATGAAGAGCACAAATGAGCAGGACTCACATGTGTTTGCAGATGTCCTTGACCCCGTTCCTCTGTCCCAGTCTCTCTGTGGGGTTCAGCCTGGAAATGGGGTGACAGATGATAGCAGACTCAGACACACAAACCCCAAAGAGTATGTAGTGCACTGCTATTCTATCTATCTATCTATCAATCTATCTGTCTGTCTTTTCTCAATGTTTTTCTTCTTCTCATACAGGTAGAAACTGTGAGTAAACACTCTACTTTACCTGCAGAGGCTCTTGATGAGATGTGCTGCAGTCCTGCTGATGGTTTTGGGGAACTCTAGCTCCTCTGTTCCCTTCAGAGCTGCTGTATAAACCTTCAGTTGCTCCGAGCCAGAGAACAGGGGGCTGGAAAGGTGGAAACAGTTGTGATATGCTCCTTTAACATTTAAAACATGTTATAAAAACATGAACTGGAAACACTGTTATAGTAATACTAGCAAAGGAGTCATAGCAGGCAAGATGCAGGGTTTAAAAGCAGTTTATTTAAACGTAAAGTTTACATTTTCCTTTTGAAGTTGGCCTACTTTTAGAGGAATGTAAGTGTGCTATATCTGGATAGGTACTTCATGTTCCTCTCATGTCGTTTACTGCATTTTTTTGCACAGATACCAAGCAAAAGTAGCCAGAATTACTTTGATCACGTTATGAGTTAATGTTAGCCAGTTTCACACTAGCATGTGCAATGTTTAAAGGGATAATTCACCCCACAATTAAAACTGTCATAATTTACTCACCCTTATGTCATTCAAAACCTACACGACTTCATATCTTCTGAACATTAATTAAAATATTCTTTTTATATTTTCTAATAATTTGGGCCCATCCACTGAAAGTCCATTCAACCCAAATTTGAATGCTTCAAATGAATTGAGTGGTTTAATCCAAGTCTCCTGAAGAGAAAAATGCTTTATATGATGAAAAGTTTAATTTAGGCCTTTATTAATATGTGAGAATAAATACATATTTTATGTATTCTACGTATGATTGCTTGCCTAAATGAAATCTGTCAATGATGACAGAATTTTCTTTTTTTGGATATACTTTCAAAACATTATTTTGCTGTGCTGCCCACTTTCTCGCTTATCTTCCATTCTAAATATATTTACTGGTAACACTTTTCCCATTGTTTATGCATGCTGAAGATTTAGTCATAAGAACTGTCTGTGGTCTTTGACAGCATGCTTGTGCTACACATACTTTAAAAATGATGATGTGTTGAAGATTTCTTTTAAAATAGCTCAGACGAAAGCTACAAATAGACCCAGGCATGTCGTTCTAGCATCAATTGGACACAGATGAAGGGGTATCCCAAAAATGTCACCTTTTCGCTCAGCACTTTTTGGGGGTTTTGTAGGATTTTCGTCCTTGGAAACAGTGTGTCAGTTGTTTTTCTTTTTTGAAAATAAACCAGAATATCACTTGATTCTTATTTGACTAAAAATGTTGCACTGAATGTTGATACCAACAATGGATGGAAACAATATAAGAGGGAGAGAAGGAAGAGGATGTGGAAGATGAGGAAAAGGACGAAGACGAGGAAGAGCAAGGTGTGGAGAATGTTGTCAAGGCTGGATCTGGCTTTAGGGTTTTTCCCTTTGCCCAACACATTGCCCAACATGAAGACATGATGCTGAAGCAGAATAAAATCTCTCACTGACCGTGATTTTGCAGTTGCACAACTCTCCTGAGTGTACTGTAACATGCTTTTCATTTAGAGTTTTTTACTCTAACCTTTTTGGCTTTTGCAGTTGGGTCACTGTATTTTCACAGTATGCAAGTGCTGAATATACAGTACAGACATTCAATAGGCCTACTATACAATATTCAGTACAATACTATACTTGCAGTAGCCTGGTTAAAACCAGACCATTCTCAGTACGTAGTAACTGAGTTATGGTCTGGCAAAGCTTCATTACAGTTTTTCTCGATTGCTTAAACACATTTCTTGAAACTATGCCTCGTATTCTCAAAACTGTAAACACAAATCCATAACGTCTCACCCAATTTCCCAAACATCCTATTTTCAGGTCAAAATGAAGCTCTACACTCAAAACCATTCACTCTTGCTGAAAAACCAAACTTTGCCCTCAGACAGGACACACAAGCCCTCAAAATCACACACACTACAACATAGTCCAATAAATTCAAAACAACATTTCCAAAACTGGTAAGTTATGTTGCTTGTGGTTCCCCCCCTCACAAACCTTTCCACATGATGAACACAAAAGACACAACCAATGGATACATTGGCACATTTTTGTTCATTCATGTACTACACAGTACAACACACACACAACAAAACAAAACAAAATTTTCCCTGTTTTACTTTTTTAAAAAGGTTTAAAGCAATTCCTGCTTTACACTCAAACTGCAGTTCTAAAACACACTTTTTCCAAAACACTACACACAATTCTCTGCTTTTGGCACAATTTTCATGCAGAAAATCTCTTGTTTTCACAAGGAACACACTGCCATTCAAATATGCACACTGACTCATCACATGGGCAAACACCCGTCACACAGGTTTACAATTAGCAATCAGAGCTTTAGCATAAAAGGGCAACAGGTGAGCTCTTCAATGGAGCAATGGATGCCAACACTGGATTTTTTTTTTTACTGTAACTGTATACAGTCAATTCTTCTGTTGTTTTGTATGTAGACCACTGTATGTACAACTCTGTGTTGGTTGGGATGTACACTGTGTACATTGTTTTTGTGGGAAAAATAAAATATATTTGTTACCGTGTATTTGTGTGTTCTGAGTATAAAAACAATATTCTCAAATATTTTACAACACACTTATGTATGTACTGTCTGTAGTAAGTGTAACACTGAACCAAAAAAAAGGCCTATGTCATTATGATGAATGGAGAAGAAATGTTTTCCATTCATCATAGTGTTTTACATTGAGCACATCAGTGTTCAACTGGTTCTTATAAATGTCTATTCATATGATGGTTTGTGTGTGTCATTTGAAAACAAAATACCATTTTGAGAAGAAATAACATTGTTTTGAATGTAAAGTTTCATTTTGCAGGAGAATTGAGGGGTTTTGCTTTGGTTTTGTTTTTTGATTTGTGTGTAGAGTTCTGAGAATATGAGGCATGCTTTCAGAAAATGTGTGTAAACAATCGAGAAAAACTGTATTCAGTGATAGAATTTTGTTTGCCACCACTCCTCCCTGAAGGTTCTCGAGGCGACGGTGAAGCGACTCAAATTTGGCCTTACTCGTAGCCCAGCCTCCCTCATAGTCATACCATTGACAAAGACATGGGCAACTAGAGTGGCTTGAATTTCATCTGAGACTGCTTGTCTTCTTGCCCTTCCTCCTCCTCCTCCTCCTCCTCCTCCTCCTCATCCCTCCTCGATCTCTTCCTTCATGTCTTTCTGGATCCATTGTTCCAAAACTCAATAAACTGATTTGGGCCCTTTTATCTATCTATTGAAGAATATGATTGATGTGTGTTCAGTTTTTACTCTTAGTGTTTCCACCTGGGTAACTGTGTGTTAACTGAGCTGAAGCTGTGCTGACTTCAGTGAACAATATTCAATGCTAGTGCTTTCTAAATGACAACATGGTCTAGGCAATGAGAAATGAAGGGATTTTTCAGTGACAGTTCAACAAATCTGACTCATGTGTCTAAACAGGGAATAGTGTTTATAGTTTAGTGAAATGGGTGTGCTTTTTGATAAATGGCATTATGGTTTTGAAATTTTAGTTCAAAAGCCTGGTTATAGTGTTTAAGCAATCGAGAAAAACTGTAATAACTCATTTCCAAAGGGGCGTCACCAACGGACGTCGCTCAAATGCCTCTGGGCGCAATTGGATAGACCTAAAACCAATCAGAGCGATCGTCATCGTGTAAAGCCATATGCTGCGTCCCAATTCGCCTAAGTTACACTACGCCATAAAAGTATGTACTCTTTTTGTGAAGAAAAGGTATTTACTTACGAATGTGTAGCAAAAAAGTAGGCAAGCTTTGGGACATACTACTTCGTCATCTTTATCGGACGGATCTGTCGCGTGCGTCCTGTCACGTAAACTGCCCTGTCAATCATCTTGTCACAGTTAAAATCCTCTATTAAATCTAATTTAATTTCCTACCGTTTCGGAGAGAAATGTAGTAGCATGTTCATCTGCCAGTGGGTCTTTCATGGAGACTGTCCTCATGTGTTTGCAATTTGAATATAATAATGCATTTAAAGTTGGTGCGCTTCACCAACGGACGTCGCTCAAATGCCTCTGGGCGCAATAGGGGTTATGCGGAACATACTTCCGGGTTCTACAAAACGGGTATAACTACTTCCGGTCGTCAGCTACTGAGGTAAACACAGCGTAGGAATGGCGACCTTTTATAGCCGGTGTTTACAGGAGCTACCCATTCTATCCATTCCAGATGTACATCGTATTGCCAAACGGACGTCCAGAGCCCCGAGTACTTCGGTAGATAAAGGATTTAAGTTTTTACGCCTCCTCATTTATTCATGATTATGAAGGTATGTAAGTTAGTATATGTAGCTTTTGCTAATGGCACCCGATGTAGAGTTAGCTAACTATCAGTAAGTTAGTTTAGACTTGTATGCTATCATAGTGGTTTAACCTTTTATATTTGCTTGCAGACGATTAAAACAATCAAATGAAGACTGCATTTTATTTTTTTTATCAAAATTTTTTTTCTGATACTTAAGCATTCGTGACATTTTAATGAAAACAGAAATAAGAATTGTATTCTAAAAAAAGCGCAAAATAAGTTACCTCAGAGATCATCTACCGCTGCAGATGCGTACAGTAATGCAAACCGGAAATGTTTATACCTGTTTTCCGGTTCGAACGTTGGGCGTTCCGCATAACCCCTATTGGACAGACCTAAAACCAATCAGAGCGATCGTCATCGTGTAAAGCCATAAGCTGCGTCCCAATTCGCCTAAGTTAAACTACGCCATAAAAGTATGTACTCTTTTTGTGAAGAAAAGGTATTTACTTTCGAATGTGTAGCAAAAAAGTAGGCAAGCTTTGGGACATACTACTTCGTCATCTTTATCGGACGGATCTGTCGAGTGCATCCTGTCACTTAAACTGCCCTGTCAATCATCTTGTCACAGTTAAAATCCTCTATTAAATCTAATTTAATTTCCTACCGTTTCTGAGAGAAATGTAGTAGCACGTTCATCTGACAGTGGGTCTTTCATGGAGACTGTCCTCATGTGTTTGCAATTTGAATATAATAATGCATTTAAAGTCAACGGACGTCGCTCAAATGCCTCTGGGCGCAATTGGATAGACCTAAAATCAATCAGAGCGATCGTCATTGTGTAAAGCCCGCCCCAACGTTTCTGATTGGTGCCGCGATTTCGACGGATTAGAAATGGGCTTGAATGAGCTCTTTGCCAGACTACTTGCAGAGCAAATCTAAATTTGTTGGAAGTTGTCTGGGTTTTCCCAGGCTATACTTGCAGTGCAAACAGTATACGATTTATTCACCTTACTGTAAGTTGTCATTACTATATTTTTTTACGTAATTGCATTTTTTTTTTTACTTTGATACAAAACACTTTTTGTAATAATAATACATTTTTAACTGCATGCTTTGGATTCAGTGTTCTCCATTTTTTGATGTAGTGTCTAACGGATGATCTGTAGGGTTTATAATATTGACTGTGTGTATGATCTGAAAGCATTGTGTGATTTTGAGCACAGATCAAATAGTTTTGAGGCAATAGTTTGATTTTGCCAGAAGAGTCAGAGGTTCTCTGAATGTGTGTTTAAGGTTTTGAGAAAATGAGTGATGGTTTCAAGAAATGTGTTTTAGCAATTCAGAAAAACTATAATGAATATATGGCAGTCAAGTCAAGTGACTTGACTACCATATTCATTATAGTATTTATTATATAATAATAAATACCATATTATTATAGTCTATATTCATAATGAATGAGACTACCATATTCATTATAGCAATTGATGCTAAAATAGCACTTTTAACAATATAGATTGTTTCAAAGCGGCTTTACAGTGATAATAGGAAATTAAAGTAACAGATTGTTTTGGCTTTACAGCAAAATTAGAATAAAGTCCAGCTAACGTTAGTTTTTGATTATTTCACTTTCGTTTCAAAGATCATTAGTTATTAACTTAGGGGCCGCTTACACGACACCGCTTGAACAGAAAACTGTTAATGCGTTCTTGCCGTTCATTTGCACGACAACAGTGTTTGGTGGCTCGAGAACGCAAACTTTGAAATAGGGTCCAAGGTGCAAGTTTTGAAAAGTTAGAAAAATTTAGAATGATTTTATCATCTCAGTGTTAACTTCAAAAACGTGAATCTGTGAAAATGGTGACGGCGTGCACATGCATATTACGTGTTTAGTCTATAGGTGTGCGCGTTTGAATATATATGTGCGCAGGCGCGTAGTCTTTCTTTACAAATTGCCATTGCCAAATTACTTGCCTGGCCAGCATAATACAGAATTTGTAGTCGTTTCCGCGGATCCATGCAAACTGAAATAATTTTGCAATGTTGATGTAGTTGGTGTTGGCGGACTAGATCTGCTACAATGCTCCTGCAGAGCAAGTATGAACTTGCTATTGCCAATAGATACACAGACATGCTGCTGTGAGCATGTAAGATATGCTGCTGCATAAATAGGCAGACATAAACCTGATAGCAAATCAAGACAGGTGGTGCTGGGGGAGGGGAAGGGCTTCAGAGGAACTCTAATTACTAACTTGCAGCGAACATGGAACCAGACTATTTAAATGTTGAGCAAGCAATCTCATTGGCTTATATATAAGCCTACAATAGTTAAATGTACTGCAACACAATGATTTAGTCAATGTAGTAATTTAAAAAAAACTCACCTGCTATTGAGCAGTTCATACAGCAACATCCCTAAAGCCCAGAGATCTGCAGACAGGCCGTGACCTTGATGCAGAATGACCTCTGGAGGCTGATAACCCACAGACCCACAGAATGACCAGGCCCTGTGCAAAGAGCCCAGCTTCTTAGCACAACCAAACCCTGTCTGATACAGTAGATAGAGAGAAACACAACTATGTGTTAAGTGTTTACCCCCATAGTTAAAATTGCCAAATATGAATCATCACAATCAAGTGGTTACAGGCTGCCATGTGGTTTAAGTTTAAACATGGTTGATTTTGTATGTATTCAGCACCAGTTTAGCATATCCACGTTGGTCCAGTAGCACATTTTCAGGTTTCAGGTCTCTGTGAACAATGCCTTTGCCATGTAATACACTAAGAGCTTCCAGAACGCACGCTGCGTAGAAGCGAACAGCATCTTCTTCCAGTGACCCCCTGAAACATAAAATCACATATTAGTCAGTCACTGTCAGTTTAGCCAAAGTCCCTTTCAACCACCAATGATATCTGACAACAACTGTATCATAAATGTAGTTTCTTATGCTCAAATAGCATTAAAAAGCGTATTTTTCAGGCGGGACCAGCCAAGGCGCATGTGCAGTCCTAAGCGTGCGTCTCAGAACACTGACTGCTTCTTTAGCAACCATTGTGAACAGTTCTTAAAATATGATTTTTTTCTTATTTTGAAGAATATTTTAATAATCTAAAGAACCTTTTTACCATTATAAAGATCCTTTTTGTGGAATGGAAACGTTCCATGGATGTTAAAGGTTCTTCATGGAATCATAGATGCCAATAAATAACCTTTATTGTTAAGAGCATAGATTCTGTCAAATGTCATATTTACTCCTGATAAAGTCTTTCCTTGCAATTAAGTGATTTGCAAACACTTCACAACTGAATCACTAAAAACAATCAGTTTGAAAGAACTGAATCGGAGATCACTGTATGTATGGACTTGTTTACACCTGGTATTAAGAAGTGTTTTGGTCGATCGGATCACAAGTAGACGAGGAAGACACATTCCCGTTTATTCCTGGTGTTTTAATCCGTCTTGTCGTGGAGATTTTAAACTGTATATTGAACTAATCATGTTTTAACATCTAACCTTATTTAACATCTAACATTGGAACAGGATGTACTGTACGAAACCAATGGAAAACTTGTGTCTTTGACTGTGTGCGTATGTATGTAAAAATAACACAGTTTTGGGAAATGAAACTAGACAGTCTGTTAGGATCTTGTGATTACAGATGAAGTCACCACAAGATCAGAGTTTGCTTTACCTAGTAACAGAGGGGTTTGCATATGAAGAACCAATCAAATAGTGGGGATATTATGTAATGCAGCCTGACATTTATGTCATACCTCTATACTATAAAAACTGTTGTATATGTGTTTTACGGTGGGATTCTCAATGGAATTTGCAAGAGATCCTCCGGCCTTGATTCTTCTTGGGAGAGTTTCTCTGAGAACTGCTCGAAGACTCTCCCGGCCGTTATTAAAGCATTTGGAGGACATTTGCTGAAAGTCTGTCTGTTCATTTCTGCTGCGCAGCAGGTCAGTTTAGGGAATCAAGTAAGTTAGGTTAGTAGACTCGGCCAGTTGTCGACTGAAGACGCAAGAGCTAGAGTATAAAGGTTATTAAGTGTCGATTGTAGACGCTCTGTGTCGATGAGTAGACGCAACAGTTTTATTATTTATTAAGTGTCAATTAGTAGACGCTCTGTGTCGATGAGTAGATGCAACAGTTTTATTTTGGATAGTTAGGTTAAGGGAAAATTCCTTTACAGTCTCTTCTGTCCACTTTCAACCACTTCTGTCCTGATGTCTTCGAGGGGAGGGTCTATGGGCGGGTAAATGTATGTGTTTTCAGATCTTTCAATCTAATGGAACAGAATAAGCTTACACAATTTGCACATGAACGCGCCAGGAGATGACGGAACATTGTGCTTGGTACGTTTTTCATCTTCAAACCAAACTTGGATCTTCAGCTGACAAAGTTTAAATCCTGACTGTCCAGAGCTCGTCTCGTAATGTTACTCATTAGATCAGTAGGCGGAGAGTAGACGGTCTTTTGTGGCTGTTCGAACACATTCGACCACATGAGCGTTTACACAACGAAAGCAATCCGTACTAATGTGTTTTCGACTACCTCTGGAAGTGGTCAGAAGTGGACAAGCTCAAAATGTTTTAGACCCCGTTTACACCTGTATTTAGGCTCGTCCATTTGTGATCCGATCGACCAAAACGCATCTTAATACCAGGTGTAAACAGGGCTTATGGGTCGGCTCCAGCATCCCTGACACCCTACAGAGGACAAGCAGTTTGGAGAATGAATGTATGGATCACTGTATGCACCTGTCTCTCAGTAAAATCCACAGATCTCCCCCTTCACAAGCCTCCATCAGCATATACAGGAACCGGGCATCTTTAAAGGTGCAATGCAACCTGAGAAAAACATTATAATAATCAAGCTTCTGAATCTTACATAAACAGCTAAACATTGTTTTTGACATTGTTTTGATGTACAATTTAAATTTTATTTGCAATCAACTGACATATGCTGATATGAACAGAAAATATAAAGTTCAAAAGTTTGGGCTCAGTAAGACTTTTTTTATTTATCTATTCTTTTTTAAAGAGAGCATCCTAAATATATATATATATATAGGTGGTTTCAACCACTTCTGTATTAAATAATAGCTGCTTTTGAATTTTCTATTTATCAAAGAATTCTGAAAAAAAGTATCACAGTTTCCACAAAAATATAAACGGTTTTCAACAATGATAATCATATATAAAAAAAATAAAATAATTGAACAGCAAATCAGCATATTAGAATAATTTCTGAAGGATACTGAACACTGGAGTAATGATGCTGAAAATACAGCTTTGATCACAGGAATAAATTACATTTTAAAATATTTTACAATAGAAACATTTTAAATTGTAATATTTCACAATATTACTGCTTTTACTGTATTTTTTTAATGAATGACAATGACTGACTGAATGAATGACTAAATGAATGAATGAATGACTGAATGAATGAATGAATGAATGACTGAATGACTGAATGAGTGAATGAATGAATGACTGACTGAATGAATGACTGAATGAGTGAATGGATGAATGAATGAATGAATGAATGACTGAATGAATGACTGAATGAGTGAATGGATGAATGAATGAATGAATGAATGACTGAATGAATGACTGAATGACCGACTGACTGACTGACTGAATGAATGAATGAATGAGTGAATGGATGAATGAGTGAATGAGTGAATGAATGAATGAATGAATGAATGGATGAATGAGTGAATGGATGAACGAGTGAATGGATGAATGGATGAATGAATGAATGACTGACTGACTGAATTAATGAATTAATGAATGACTGAATGACTGACTGACTGAATGAATGAATGAATGAATGAATGACTGACTGAATGAATGACTGAATGAATGAATGAATGAATGAATGAATGACTGACTGACTGACTGACTGACTGACTGACTGACTGAATGAATGAATGAATGAGTGAATGGATGAATGACTGAATGAATGAATGAATGACTGAATGACTGAAGCCTTGGCAACCGTATAAGAGACTTTTCAAAAACATTACAAATCGTACTGACCCCAAACTTTTGACCAGTAACGTATCCACCATTAAAATGGGTTAAGAGTCCAATAAGGAATACAACTCCATAAACATAACAATTATAATTAGATGCAAAAATGTTTGTATTGCCTGATGTCGCCAGAGAACAGTTTTACACATCATCCCACAAACAACCTTTAATCCTCTAGTTCTTCGGGATCTACTGTGTGCTGGTGCTTTACAAATCTGATTACCCTTTTATGAAACATCGACGATAAATAAGAAGGTTCTCTGCTGAACTCAAGGTGCTCCAAAGAAAAACTGAAGACCCTAGTGTGTGTTCTGACCTTACTATAAATGGACTTTGGAGATCCATCAGGATGTGTTTCTCCGAGAGCATCCTCTCTCTTTGGCCTGGACTCTGTATCGCCTGCTTTCTTATAGTCTTTAATGCAAACTTACAGCTGGGGTCACTCTTCAAATGGACCTTGTGACCAAAAATTGAATTATAATTCATATCAAGTGTTTCATATAAATTATAAATCATCATCAAGTTTTAAACTGCAGAACTCGTTTATGATACGCATGGTACAATACTCACGAGCTGAGTGTGACTGTACTGTCCTTCCCCCAGATTACACAGCACCTGAAAACTGCTAAGAGACATTTCCCCAAACGCAATCCCATCTTCCTCTGCCCTGTTTATTATATAGAGATCCAAATGTAATCATCACACTGGTGAAGTTTCAATTATTTCCGTAGATAATGTAAAAGTCACATCGACATGACTTACTTCGATCTGGCCTTGTTGCTAGGATTGTTGCTAGCACTGTCTAAGCCTCCAGTTACTTTTTTGAAAAACCTAGATATAGATGGTGGAATATAGCCAAGGTCAACTGTACAGCAAATGTTTGAATTAGTTAGTATGTTTTTTTTCGCCCACTATGCTGTTTCCATAGCATGAATGTCGGTTTATGCCTCACGGCTCACACTTACTCTTTGTCTATGACCAGACATGTCACATCGCCTGAGGCAAGAACACTCATCGACCTCATGTCGTCTCTAAAGAGCAAAGGAACAGGTCTGAGATGTTAATGTTACATGATGCCTTCTGACTTGAATTTGAATGTTTCAGTAAAGCCACAAAACATTTACCATACACACGTTTGCTTTTCTCTTACAGTTTTTCTCGATTGCTAACACGCTATAGTTTAGGTTAGTTGGTTCATTTATCCACGTGCAAGCATTAAATAGGAAAAATGATGACACACCAATCAGAATCACAGGTGATTATGTGCTTTGGAAAATAAATCCTAGTCAAGTCAAGTCCTGTACATGCGCTGTGTTTGGAAATAAAGCTTTTGAAAATGTAAGTATTTTACTGTGCATGGACTCTTCCCTACAGTACATGTTTTGTCAGTGTGACATTTCAAAGGTCAGGTTTTTGTCCAAAACAGCATCACTTATGTAAGAGGTATTTATTACAGTACTGTTTTGCATTTCTTTAGTCCGGGTTGTCCCAGTTCTCAGTCAGAGCTGTGATTTCACAAAGTTCCTAATTATTTTTCTGAAAACCTACAGTAAAGCGTTTGGTAGCAGTGTTTTGAATGAATCCCTCCAGTGTGACAGTGTGTGTGTGTGTGTGTGTGTATTGTCTGAGGGCAAACTTTGAATCGGGATTCAGAAGTTAGCTGTTTGTACGGTTGGCTAAATTGTGTGTGAAGATTTGAGAAAATGGTGAGTTGTTCCCAGAATTGTGTTAAGGCAATCGAGAAAAACTGTATTTAGACCTTCTGGGCAAGTTAAAACAATGGTACACAACCTACAACATTACATAAGTGCTTTTAAAATGATATATGCAATATTTGTGTTAATATAGGTGGCTGTTGTGAATTTCTCAGGTCTATGTAAACATTTGACAACAAACATATGATAATCATACTTCTTGTGTTACAGTTTTTCTCAGTCGCTTTGGTACATTTCTTAAATCATCAAGCCTGTAACTTGATCAAAATCCTTAGTTCATCCTTTAAAAGTAAGTATTTATGTCAATGAACACATCAGTGCCATCAGAAAGTTTTTGTGTCAATGTTCACAAAAAAGATAGTCAAAATGCTTAGTCATGTTGTCAATATAACAGTGTACTTTGTCAGTATTTTCAGATGTAAACTATGGCTACGTTTTTGATGACAATTATTGAAAATACGCAAGACTGCACTTTATCTGTTTGACATATACATTTCAACAGTACAAATTTACACATTACTCTATACTGGACAGGATTCACTTTTACTGTTGGTCTCTACAATGTCACTGTGAAATAAAGAAAAAGACAAGACACACACATATACTGTATATGTGTGTGTGTGTGTGTCTTACATTATAGGCCCTATCTTGCACCCAGCGCAATTGACTTTGTACACCGACGCATGTATCATTCCTATTTTGCACCCGCGCACAGCGGACTTTTCCCTCCACAGACGCACGTCGGTAAACTAGCAAATGCATTTGTGCTCCCGGGGGCGGTTCAGCGCAAAGAGGAGGCGTGTTCCGGCGCAAACGTATTTTGCAGGTTTAGAAAACAATTCCGCATGCTATATTCATTATGCTATTTTAAGGGCGCATGCTTGGCCATAACCAATGTAGTGTGTGCACAACGCGCATACACTTTGCTTATCTCATCTACACACAGACGCAGCAGTTCTCATTTTTAGAAAACCATACATTATTACAAGGAAAAATATTAACACATGAGGGAAATCATTGTTGTGTCCATGAAGATGTGAAAAAATAGGCATAAATCTAGCTTACACATTTACCCAAATTATTATACGCCTGTTTAACCGAAGCTGATTTGGGTGTGTTTCTCCATCCCCATTGTCACTTCTCTGTGTTTTACGGCCCTGACGAGACCGTCGGTCTCCTCGGCTGTGAACCGCTCCTGGCAAATCCACTGTTATAATAGGAATCCGCTATAGAACAAGCGCGCCTGCTCTTAAAGGGAATGTGAGATGTCGCTCTGATTGGTTTATTTCACATTACGCCCAAACCACACCTATGAATAATGAAGCTACTTCAGACCAACCCATTTTAGATTTGTGTCGGGCGCAAGAGTCATTTATCCCGCCGGTATAATAGCAACAGCGCCCAAGACCCGCCCACAAAGTTACTTGCGTTTCGCGCTTGATACTTGCGTTTCAGATCGTTAAAATAGGGCCCTATGTCTCTACAAAGTATATTTTCTGTATAATGTATAATGCAAGTGGACTAATGTAATGTAATATAGCATTACAGTAAGTCTACAGTATATGTATAGTGACCACTGTCTGATTACATACTGAACCTAGCCTGGGTTTCCCCATGCTGCCTTGCGCACAGCGCGATTTTATTCACACTGCTAGGCAGCCTGGACACCATGGACCAGATTTTCCCCTCAAAAAGGGAACCAATCACAGAACGGGGAGGGAGCAGCAAGACGATGACGACGTCTATGCGACACACCGAAGCAGTTTGTTTATATCTATGGATCCAACATGACAGCAGATGCGAAGTTACCTTTCGATGCAGCCTTAGATAGTGTTCTAAGTAGTTTAGTCGCTGAACACCATCGTGTACACATAAATCTCTGACCCATCGTCTTCTTCCTCGTCGAATTTCTGTCGCTCTACATACGTCATCTGGTATAATTGAAACGATTGGCTATGAGCTACGTACAGGTGCATTTGATAGACATTCGTAGCGCCCAATAAACGGCTCTGGGCATTCGTAAACCACGCCTCAAATACGAGAAAATGAACATGTGGTTCCCAGACCACGTCTCAATGAGACGAGGTCTGACATTAGCCAGGCTATATTGAACCTGTTCTTTCTACAAATGTTTGAATGATTGAGGACACATTGTTATCGCAACATTCGGCTGTACCTTTTGACCCACATCTGCCATAAGGTCATGATTGAGAACATGGTCCACAATAATGGCCTTTATTTCATCAGAAACATGTCTACAACCTCCTTACTCGCATCCACGCATCCTTACTCCTGTTCTTCTTGCCGTTGACCCTGTTTGTTTCCTTGTTCTTCCATTGACAGAATTTGTTACCCTGTGTCGTGCTCTGTCTATATGCTTGCCAAATGAAGCTTCATGAGATGCACCTCTGTGCTGTTTTAGAGAACTGGTTGATCATTGGTTGATCAAGCCCTTTACATTTCCCTTCATTAGTGAAATTCATAATTCACCTCTGCAATGAATCAATTCAGGACACATTTACAAAAAAAATCTAATAGAAATGTATAGAAAATCTGCTTGACAGAGATATTTTTTTGAGGGGTAAGACTATTCAACACAGAACCATAAAATATATTTTGATCAACATGACATAAGCACTTGATAATGTAGGAAACAGCAGACATTTGTACATAATCAATTGCATGAATGTACCAAAGCATTTGCAATTTGTTCAAAAGAATGAGAAATAGTTTTTATGATGTGCACAAGTGACTAGATGATGTGGAGGTTGAGCAAGTAGTATAATTTTAGTTGTGATCTGAGAAATGCACCAGAGCGACTGAGAAAACTGTTATCAGAATGGGTGTTAATCTGCAGTGTAAAGAGTGCTGCCCCCTGCTGGTGAGGGTGGACTCTTACCCTCGTAGAACTCGGTCTCCAAAACAATCCCCTCTGGTGAGGACACACACCATCATACTCTCCTCACTAGCTGATTGTTTCTCTAATACTTTCACCTAAGAATAAAAGCATGCATATTGTTATATGCTATCACATTACATTTATCTCTAAATTTATAATACAACACCCTGAAATAAATATTTTTGACAACTGATTCTCACATTATCATGCTTGTTTCATATCACTCCTCTGCTGCGCCTTTCAGACAGATAGATAGATAGATAGATAGATAGATAGATAGATAGATAGATAGATAGATAGATAGATAGATAGATAGATAGATAGATAGATAGATAGATAGATAGATAGATAGATAGATAGATAGATAGATAGATAGATAGATAGATAGATAGATAGATAGATAGATAGATAGATAGATATCTCACCTGGCCTTGACTAAAAATGAAGAATTTATCTTCTGGACTTCCATTTTGAATGATATAATCACCATCACAGTAGTGAGACTGAGAAGATGTATGTGGATATACAGAAAGAAAAATAAAAGCCATGTAAAAAAATATACTGAAAGTATAGTTTTTATATCTAAGTTGTGGTTGATTGGTACAAACACTAAAAAGTGG